>NC_138178.1:38224103-38458368 GCF_964165515.1 Mesoplodon bidens
TTCACACACCCCCAAAATCCTACACCCATTTTAGCAGGCACCCTCCCAGTTTCTCCAACACCACCCTTCCCCCCACTCCCCAGTTCTAGGCAACCACTAATCTGTCTTTTTAGATTTGCCTTTTCTGGACATTTCATATAAATGGACTCATATTATGTAGTCTTTTCCTGACTGGCTTCTTTCACTTAATATAATATTTTCAAGGTTCATCCACATTTTTTTTTTTTGGCTGTGCTGCGCGGCATGCGAGATCCCAGTTCCCTGACCAGGGATCAAACCCATGCACCCTGCAGTGGAAGCTCAGATTCCTAACCACTGGACTGCCAGGGAAGTCCCAGCAACCACATCTTGATCACTGTCAGCAGCTTACCATGGCTGTGGGCCCAGCAGCGGTTTTCTCCTTTTTCTTTTCTCCTGTATGTTTTAGGCTCTTACTCTTGTTCTAAAGAAATAGAAACAAATTCTGTCATTGCTGAAGATTGTTCTGTAGAGCTAGCAGGCTAGTGGTAAATTTCTAGTATGATGATTACAGTGGAGTATGGGGGACCAAGTCTGGGTGAAGAGATTATCCTGCAGCAGATGCCGGAAGGTGGGAAGCATTCTGGGATGCTTTATAATCCTCAGATATTTTTCTATTTTTTGTTCGCAGGTTTACCATCTTGCTCTTGGATGCATCTAGCACATGGAAGTGAGGGCAGGAACAAGCATTAGTATAGCAGGGCAGCCAAGGGACTAGTGAGGCACAAAAGGACTGTCACGGTTAAGTAGGAATAGGTGTTTCCCAACTGGGACATTAGCTAAAAGGGTTGCATAAAGAAGAGGAAGCTGGAGAAGCTGTTCCCGGAGCGATGTATCTTACATGACAAGTGGTTACATGCTCCAGAAGGGTTTAAAGGTCACAGGAACACTTATTTCCCTATGTTGTACATAATTAGAGAATAAAGAGCTCCTGGAAAAAGGAAGAACCAATAAGAAAGGGAACCAAGAAGAACAGGATTCTGATAAGGCAGAAAAGAATTGAGACATGAGTCAGGAGAGACCACCCAAGTGTGAGGTACACAAACAGGAACCTATTACCTGAAGGGGAGTTCTGTGCCCTCCAGGAATGGAACATAACCATGTTCCATGTGACAAGGAAAAGAATTAAAAACAGAGACCTGCAAATGGAGACAAATTATACTACTGGAGCTATATGAAAGGCAGGAGGCTTGGTCCACACGGCATGTTCTGGAAAATAAGAAAATGTAGGGATCCCAGAGATGCTGGTATGAAGAAACCTGCTTTTGGCCCTGGAAGGCAGTGTAGAGGGTGAAGACTTTTTAAGAGAGGGGCAGAGTAGCAGCCATAGGTAGAACTCATGTGGACTAAATGGGAAGTGAGCCACTTCCTAAAAGTTGTACCCAACATGGGACCTTGTTGGAACTCCCTAAATCAACCCAATCTACTGCCCATTTCTGCTCATTCAGGTAGGACTAAAATTGTAGCTGGAAGAGAAGCATCTTTTTTTTTTTTTTTTAAGATGTTGGGGGTAGGAGTTTATTATTTATTTTTGCTGTGTTGGGTCTTCATTTCTGTGCAAGGGCTTTCTCTAGTTGTGGCAAGCGGGGGCCACTCACTATCGCGGCCTCTCTTGTTGTGGAGCACAGGCTCCAGACGCGCAGGCTCAGTAACTGTGGCTCACAGGCCTAGTTGCTCCGCGGCATGTGGGATCCTCCCAGACCAGGGCTCGAACCCGTGTCCCTTGCATTAGCAGGCAGATTCTCAACCACCTCGCCACCAGGGAAGCCCAGAAGCATCTTTTAAAGGTATACAGTTCTGAACAGGATGCTAAGGGTTTTGGAGCAATGGCTTTCGTTGCTTTCTTCCCATTGAGATCCAAGGCTATGAGAAAAAGAAAGGGGCTATAAGAGAATAAACAGCTCTCTGAAAGATGTGGCAAATGCAATCCAGATTTCTAGATAGAAGTTGGAGTTAGTGGAACCATGGGCTCTTGCCCAAGGTCAGTCATTAAGCACATCTCACAAAGAGAAAAATGTTTGCCTGGGTATCAGCTGACTTGTCAACTAAGGCTTTAAGTCAAATATGAATCGAGAAGGGGAGAAATATCCAGGGAAAACATAAACTGGTTTTTGTGTAATGTAGAAAAAAAGATGGTCTAGAAGGTGCCTGGTGATAAGCAGAAGAGCTTGAGAATGGGGTCAAACACAAAACCCCAAAACCTCCCAACATTTTACATGTCAATGAGTACCAAGTATGATTCTAGAGCAAGGGGTAACCAACTACAACCCAGAGGCCCACTGCTTGTTTTTCAAAATAAAGTTTTATTAAACACAGCCACGCTCATTCATTTGTGTATTGACTATGGCTGCTTTTATGCTACAACGGCAGAGTTTAGTTGTGACAGTGACTGTATGGTCTGCAAAACCTAAAAGCATTTTCCATCTGGTCTTTTGCAGAAAATGTTTGCTGACCTCTGTTGTAGAGTCAAAGTACTTGGGTTCAAGTCTCAGCTTGGCCTCTTAACTAACTGTTCTTGGTCTTTATTTTTTTTTTAATTAAAAAAAATTATTTATTCACCTATTTATTTATTTGGCTGCGTTGGGTCTTTGTTGCTACATGTGGGCTTTCTCTAGTTGCAGCGAGTGGGGGCTACTCCTTTTCACAGTACGCGGGCTTCTCATTGCGGTGGCTTCTCTTGTGGAGCACGGGCTCTAGGCACGTGGGCTTCAGTAGTTGTGGAACGCATGCTCAGTAGTTGTGGCTCGCAAGCTCTAGAGTGCAAGCTCAGTAGTTGTGGCACATGGGCTTAGTTGCTCCGCGGCACGTGGGATCTTCCCGGACCAGGGCTCGAACCCATGTCCCCTGTGTTGGCAGGCAGATTCTTAACCACTGCACCACCAGGGAAGTCCTGTTCTTGGTGTTTTTAATACCTAATATTACTATTTGGCAGAACGTTCCACAGAGTTCAGCTTGGGAAACGATGCTGTAAGGCCACGTTCATTTTATTAGAACAGCTAACATTAGAGAACACTTGCCTGGTGTTGTGTTAAGCACTTGCCATGCATCGCCTCATACATTCTCACTATGCCGCTACTTTACTTACATTCCCAAAGGATGCCCAAAGGCATGGATTTGGAATCACCCAGAAATAAACCAAGTCACTGAGCCCAAGCATGTTTGTTTCTCCCCTGCTCCAAGTGCACACATATCAAATGCCTTCTCTCTCTAAATCAAACTTTTTTTTTTTTATAAAAGATTTCCTTGCTGTAAAGACTTCAAACCTTGGCTTGTTCTCATATGGGCACCTTTGGCTTACTGTAAGTAGGGAAGAAACTTTTTATATACGCTTAGCTCAGGTGACCTAGTGGTCCCCTGGGAATATAAGGAGTCCTTTCTTACTTGAAGATGCATTTTGGTACAGACTCTGAATCACTTACCTGTATGTAAGAAATGAAAGAATAGCATAGCGGGGTCAGATGCGTACCTGACAGCTTCACCTGCAGCAAAGGAGAAGGAAATCACTGTTACTGTAGGAATAAGATGCTCTCCCCATTCCTAGGAAAGGCATTCTCAACTCACCAGCTTTGCCATATTTTTCAGAACTCCTCTGGAGTGCTGACACACCTGGAGATACTAACAAAAGATTCCAAGATTTAGCATGCCCTCCTATATAAATGTCCCATGAAACTACAGGTAGTGACTCAGTGAGCAAATGGAGTGTGACTTATTGCTCTGACTGGGGAGGGAAAAGAAAATAAGCTACCATATTCATGGAGAATCCTAGACTCAAGGCTTCCTTTTTCCCCTCCTCTAAGCTCCAAAGCTTCCCAGACAGCAGGTAATAAAGGGTTTCTGTTTCTGACTTGTTCCATTTATTGCTTTAAAAATCCTTCAGGCTGGTAGTCCCTGCATCTAGAAAACCAATGACTTTGCTGTTTTTGCTTTAGAAAAAGCCAATAAAGATTAGAGGTTCTCAGTATTTCTACCACAGAAGCTTAGTAGCCATACCTTGTAGCCAGAGCTGCACCTTCTCAGAAATGGCCACACTGCTGTTTGGGTACATGGTGTGAGGTGGTCTACTATCTTTCTTGGGTTGTCTGCGCCTTTCTAAGTATTTAATGTGGGTCGTTGCTAGAATCAGAACTAAATTACCTAGTTCTTATCACTCTCTGAATGTCTGCTGAGAATCAAAATATTTCAAGTACAAAAAGAGTTTCTTGTTAACAGATATTAAGAAGCATTAATTTAAACCCAGGGCAAGTTATGCCTTTTATTTTTTAAAAATAAACTTATTCCCTACCCTAGCACCTGACCTGTGAGGCATTTAACACCCACTTGTTAAAGGAACAAACACCTTGTCAGTGCCCAGACTGGTCTGAAATAGTCTAATTTTTTGTTCAATTGGAATCAGATTAAGTTCTATAGGTATAGTTTAGACTGAGTCTTAGAAGGTGTTTGAAGAGGCATTTACTCTCCATCAGGTGCTACATACTCATATGCTAAAGAAACAAGGGCCTCTAAAAACAGATTTAGAATTATGCCTCAACTGTTATTTCCGGGCCTGTGGAGACGGCTGCCACCTACTGATCAAACCATCACTTGCAAAGATGTAGGCAAGAGCTCTCTGTACAGGGGCATTCTGCAGCAGTGGGTAATGTCCTGGCTGGGTGGGACAGAATGATAGTAATGATTGTCTCTCCAATACTCACATATCTGACAAGCGCTGTAAGAATGGTGTACATTTTGCAAAGGTCCTTTAATAAGGTGTCCACACAGCTGCCTGACGGCAGGGCTGTCTGCACCAGCTCGTGGAAAAATGTAAGCAGAGTTCCCAATTGTATGATGATGGCTTTCTCAATGGGATGATTTGGTAGGGTTGCCTGAGAAGAGGCTTCTTCTGAAAGGAAAGGAAACTGGCATATTCAAACCCAACTGGCCTTATTTTCTAGCTCAAGTGAAAGAGATTTAGAAACCAACGAAACATCATTAACTAGGAAGTCTGTAGGGAAAATGAGCATGTATTTAATTCTTCATGCAGAATACATTAATAATCATGCTGTCATAAGGCACACTACCTTCTACTTCATTACTTTAGAAATCTAGCACAAACAAACAGAGCTCAGGGCATTTGCTTTTATGCAGTCCTCAAATTCAGATTTTAGTTAACTTACCTGGTATGATTTCTTGGCTCACTTGTCCCTTAAGCTTGGTGATTAGCCAGTCCACTTCTTCTAGGACCTTCTCAGCCTGACTCAGAAGAAGTAACTGTGAAAGGAAAGAATGCCTGGCATGGCTCATTGCACACAGCTGCTGGTGTAATATGATAACCATGGCCACCTGTGGGTGGGTTACAGGCCTCAGGACGCGAGCCACTATAATTCGCTCTTCACAGGGAATAAAATGGAAGGTACGACAAGGTTATTTCTCAAGGGTCGGGGATCAACACTTACACAGACAGTAGGGGCAGCTGTTCTCAAATTCACCATTGCAAAGTGGTTTGTTTTCTCCACTTCTACATCCTGGGGAGGGAAAGAGAGGTGAGATATAATGACAGTAAGGCTGCTCCCCTGGCCTCTATCCCCAACTCAGGGTGTTGTATTAAAGGCTCACTATGGTACCTGGTCTATGTCTCCAAGATGTCCATGGATATCCTGGGACAAGTCACGCAGCAGGGTCACAGGACTCTTACACAAAACATGGAGGCTGAAGAGCAAATTCATCAAGCCCTTGCAAAATGAGGCATCCTCTAGGAGGAGGAAGGAAAGAAAAGGTAAGTTAAAATCCAAGTCAGTCCTTTGTGGGGTGTGGGGTGCCTAACTGGAACATGTAGCTCGTTATGTTTCAGGCACAATATTCCTGTGCTGCACACACTCCCATCAAGGCAGCTCTCCCACAAAGGTGCACTTCTATCCACGAGTCAGGGAGATGTTTCCCATTATTAGTCACTATCACTGCATAACTAGCACACAGGTCAAGAAATAGAACACTACCAGCACCCCAGAACTGCCCCCTCCTCCCCCAAGGAAACTGTTATTCTGCCTTGTAACTGTAATCCAGTTTTGTCTGATTTTGAACTTTGTCTAAATGGAATCGTACAGTAAGTACTCTTTTTTCTGTCTGTTGTCTTTTGTTGAATGTTATGTGTGTGGGAGTCCTCCATGTTGTGCGTCAGTGGAGTTTGTTCATTCTCATTATAGTATTCCACTGTGTGTATACAGCACAATCCCTTGATCCATTCTACTGCTGATGAATGTTTGGGTTCGATTTTGCCTATCAGAATAGTGCTGCTGTGAGAATTCTTCCACCTATTTTTGCTGGGAGTGGAACTGCTGGATCATAAGCATACGTTTAATTTTAGTAGTTAGATATTGCTGAACAGTTTTCCAGAGTAGTTATACCAACTTACAGCTCCAGCAGCAGCAAATGAGAGGTTCAACTGTTCTATATTCTTACCAACACTTGGTACTGGTATTGTGTGTGGTTTTTTCATTTTGGCCACTCTGGTGAATTTTCTAAATGTTGTTTGGTGGTGATGATTTTATATAAAGCCTAAAAGGAAACATGTCAGGAAACTTACCCCAGCTGTTTTCCTTGCAAATCTTAGTTGTCCAGGATAACATCTGCACAAACTAGAGATCATACAGATATTACAGAAATATGCCAAAAGACAGACCTAGGTGTTGTCAGACTAAAAGAGCCCTAGACCTTTCCAAGTCTAAGCAAATCACCTGCTAAAACATGTGCCTGGATCTAAAGTGGTAATCTACTAAAAATAGCATAAAAATAAGTCCAAAGTTATGAGAAGACTTATTGATACTTTTCTCAAATATAGCATATGGCTCAATTCTCAATGCCCTCATTAAGGGCCAAAGGTCCTGGGGTCTGGGCTCTTACCCTCTGAGCTTCCTCTGCCCCTACCACCACGGTCTAGGGCTAAAGTACCCTCTTTCCTCTTCCCATGCCCCACACTCTCTGCATTTGAGACATCTTTAAGGACAGTAAGCTAACAGAGGTGCAGGAGAGTAAGATCCTGGCCATAGTGATAGTTGAATTAGCTATTAGGAGCCAAGAGGCCACAGGAGGTTAAAAGGGAAGAGGGATAAAAAAAAAAAAAGAAGAAGAAGAAAGAAAAAGAAAAGAGGCAGAAAAACAGATCGGGGAAGCTTAAGGTCTTGGTATAGTGGGTCCTATGTTGCCAGATACACACTCAACTTTCTGCTTCAGCAGTTGTTTGGGATAGGCTTTCAGCCACAAAGGCACTGAAATGCAGTGATACTTAAGAGTAAAACGATGATTAAGAATCTAGTTTTTGATCTGTTGGGGAAAAAGATGAATTTAGAGGCTAACTGAAAGTTCTCTGTGAACTGATATAAAAAGAGTTTCCAGGATACAGTGATTACTGTAGAATACTGATTTCTAGAATACAGTATTAAATGCAACAAATAAATAAAGCAGGATGCTGAACAAGTTTTTGTGTGAAGAGGGTAGGGTCAGGAATAAGAATCTATATTCATATTGCTGTATAGGAATAAAAAACTCTTTACATAAGAAACTAAAAGAAGATATTTACTTATCGGGGGAGAAGAAGAACTGAACAGATGGAGGACATGGATAGAAGGGAGACCATTTCCTGTTAATCTTTTTATAATTTCTGTTTTTCAAATCACAGAACTTTATTACCCATTCAAAATTAAATTAAAAAATTTTAAACAGACTACCTGAAGTTATGAGGGGGTACGTGATGAAAATTAAATTTAAAAAATTTCCTGTTTATATTAGCCTTTCCAAATCTATTTATTTTCCCTCAGATGTCACCATGTTCCAATTCTCTGTCTGTGTTTCTTTCCTAATCCTGGGCTCCTTGCAGCAAAAGTAGCAATATGAAAGAATGAAGCTGAAAGTAAAGTGCAGATGCGTTGTTTTGATCTAGGATGACATAAGTAACAAAAGGGATTTTCTTTGGGCTACCTGGAACTAGGATAACAGGAAAATCAAGTCTGCTTTTCAGTGCTCAAACACCATAACACACAGGGCTATGGTCTGGCTAGCTCTTCCTAAAGCAAGGCCTTACACAAGGAGGCTTGCATCTCAGCACTCCAACTCGTCTCCTCACAGATCAGGAAGGAGGTGTGGTAGAACCACACAGCCCAAGGCTCTCAAGGACTCTCTTTATCATCCTCTAGGGAAATCACTCCTGAATGGAACAGACCCACAAAATGTGGTACTTCTCTTATTCTATATGTGTGAATGCTTATGTGGGTACATACATTCTTCGTGTATGTGTGCAGACCCATACACATATACCTAAAACCTATCTGGGCAGAACTGATTCTGTTTTAGGACTATGATCACGCTTTCTGACTTATCACCTTTTGTTGAATCTCCCCCAAACTCAGTACCAGCTAACCTTGATGACAAAGTTAACTGCTGAATGTCAGCTACCTTCTTGATAATTAACATACTTTCATTTTAGAAAAGAAGAGAAAACACCAAGAGTGGGGAAAAACCCACATTAAGAAGGCTGAACTCCACAGATAAACAAGACTTTTTTTCTGTAGTGCTTACTGTTTACCCGACAGTGGCCAAAAAAACAAAAGCAGTAATTATAACATGGTAGAAACACTATGTAGCGAAAGGTACATCTTATAGATCTTATATTAATTCAGAAGCATAACTGAATATATTATTTTAAATAAGCCAGATTTCAAGCAGACATTTATATATATACTTTAGGACGTAATACTCCTTGCCTTCTGAGGGATGCTAAGTGGGAGTGAATGAGTGGTACTCATACCTGAGTGGAGGAGGGCTCCAGTAGCTTGGACAAGTCGGAGAGAACAGTGACGAGTAGGAGGGCTTCTTTGCTGTTAAAGTCTTCTTCTTGGCTGCTAAGTATATTCAACAAGGACCTCTGAGAAAGGAAAAGTATACACAGAAATATTAGCAGACATGTTACTAGCAGGGAGAAGAGACATCTACCCAGAGATTCCTAAGGCTGGGACAGAAAGGATTCATAAACACCAAAATCCAAGAGGATAAAAGCTGAAAATAAACCTGGATTGAATAGGTGGTTTCCTACCCTGTTTCTGATTGTAAGTCTAAGTGTTCTCTTGAGAACTATGGACTCCTTCTCCAACCCCCTGCCAAATGTACATCAGGAATGAATTGTGCACCCAGTTTTTTTTTCTCTTTGTTTTGGCCGCGCCACACAGCTTGCGGGATCTTAGTTCTTTGACCAGGAATTGAACCCAGGCCCATGGCAGTGAAAGCACTGAGTCCTATCCATTGCACCGCCAAGGGAATTCCTGTGCACCCAGTTTTGGGTGGTTCGCAACTCCCTGAAGCCCATCCACTGACCTCAGGGCTAGACCACACCCCAGTGCTGGTATTCCCTATACACCTTCCCTGTTTTCCTTTTCTCTGTTTCTCTCTCACCACCTGAAACACTGTATTTTGTCTGTTAGTCTCTTCCCACTACAATGTAAGCTCTGTGAGGGTAGGGTTTTGTCTCTTTTATCCCTTGCTATATCTTCAGCACCTGGAACAGTCTCTGGCATATAATAGGAACTTTAAAATTATGTATTAAAAGAAATCCTCTGTGATAGAAGATCCTGATATTGTGACAACTAGTGGTTAGAAACTAATAGGAGGGACTTCCCTGGTGGCACAGTGGTTAGGAGTCTGCCTGCCAATGCAGGGGACACAGGTTCGAGCCCTGGTCCAGGAAGATCCCACATGCTGCAGAGTAGCTAGGCCCATGAGCCACAGCTACTGAGCCTGCTCTAGAGCCTGCGAGCCACACCTACTGAAGCCCGCGCACCTATGCACCTAGAGCCCACACTCCGCAGCAAAGAGAAGCCACCACAATGAGAGGCCCCGTGCACCATGACGAAGAGTAGCCCCCTCGCTCCGCAACTAGAGAGCCCATGGGCAGCAAAGAAGACCCAACGCAGCCATAAATTAATTAATTAATTTAAAAAAAGAAACTAATAGGCTTCACTGTCCAGTCTTTATGCAATCTGACAGACAAAGCCAAATTACATTTGCATGCATTAATGGGCTCCTGGCTACTTCTTTGTATCAGCTCAAACAGTGATTCTTAGAGGCACTGACTCCTGCAGGTTGGGGTGGCTTAAATACACATCCTTCCTAGAACCCTTTTAAATGCATTCTCTCTCATTCTAAGAGCTTTGTCTTGTTGCTTGAATGATGACCCAGAAGAAATTCCTGTTCTACTTGCTCACTGTCTGCCCATTCTCACCAGCTGGCCCTGCTAACAGTCCCTTTCCAAGGACCCTCACAAAGTACTGCAGTTTCCCAGGCTTCTCACCTGAAACTGCCGGATCTGGAATGCTGCTCTTTGAGTGACACTGACTTCCACCTCTTCTTCCTCCTTATCTGTGGCATCTAGGAAAGGAAAATAACTCTATCTTCTTTGAAATGGCTTGGGCTTTTTTTTGCCTTTTCATACTAAAATTTTAGGAAGCCAAAAAAGTCTAGAGGCAGATTTAATTATATTCCTAACATTCTGCAATTTCTTAATACTACATTCCATTTTCCAGTCACTGTTTGTGGATAAATGTAATCCAGTAAGTGTCAATTCTGAATCCACTAGATGTCACTCCTTAGCAACATTAGGACTTCTCAGGTGTCCTCTGCTAGGTTAACAACTAGAATCAAGAGGTTTGGTTAAGAAAGACAAACTCAGATAGAGCCAATTTATCAAAATTGAAATGCCCACCCAGAGCCCTCAGAAACTGATGAATCTTGGGCTGGTAGAACTGTTGCACGGCACTGAGTATTTTCTGCAAACCCTCCAAGCACAGCAGCGAGATGCTCTTTCCTTTCTCTTTCTTTCCTGACTCTTCCACTGAAGTAGGAATTGAAGTGTATCTCCAAAGCAAGACCCTGGGGAAAAGTGATTTTATTTTCAAAGTCAGGTTCACTAAGGTACAATTTACATACAGTATAATTCCCATCCTATAGATGTATAGTTCTATGAATTTTGACTAACTTACACAGTTGTGTACTCAGCCCCACAATCAAGATATTTCCATTACCCCAAAAGTTCCCATGTGCTCCTTTGTAATCAATTATTTCTCCTCAATTTTGCAAGCAACCACTGGTCTGTTTCCTGTCCCAGTGGTTTTACTATTTACAAACTATCATATAAAAATGGTATCATTCATTATGCAGCCTTCAGAATCTGGCTTTGCTAACAGCATATGCTTTTGAGATTCACCTATGTTGCTGCATGTATTGGTAGTCTGTCCCATTTTATTGCTGAGTAGTACTGCCCACAGCTTGTCCATTCACCAATTTATCCATCCATCTATTGACAGACTTCTTGGTTGTTTCCAGATTTTGCTGTTACAGATACAGCTGCCGTATACAAACCTTTATATATCAACATCTACTTTCCTTTCTTTTGGGTAAATACCTAAGAGTGGGGTGGGAATATCATATGGTAGGTGTGTGCTTAACTTTTTAAGAAACCGCCACTATTTTATAAAGTGGCTGCACCATTTACATTTCTGTCAACAGTGTATAAGAGTTCAAATTCTTCCACATCCGTGGTAACACTCTAGTATGGTCAATCTAAACTTTTAGGCATTCTAATAGGTGTTTGCTGATATCTCATTGTGATTTTAATTTGCATTTACCTAGTGTTTAATTATGTTGACCATACTTTTCGGTTCTTATTTGCCGTCTACACATCTTCTCTGGTAAAGTGTCTGTTCAAGTATTTTACCCATTTTGCAATTTGTTTTCTTAACAAGTTTAAGAGTTCTTTATATACTCTGGTCACCAGTCCATCATCAGACATGTGTTTTGCAAATATTTTCTCCTCATCTGTGGCTTGTCTTTTCATTTCCTTAAGAGTGTTTTTCAAAGAACAGTTAAATTTTTAAAAAATATCAACTGTGCTTCTGGTATTTCATCTAAGAAATTTTTACCTAAAACAAGGCTGCAAAGCCTTTTCTGTCTTCTTCTAGATGTTTTACAATATTTGGTTTTACATTTATGTCTCTGATCCATTTCAAGTCAACTTTTTGTAGATAACATGAGGAATGGATAAAAGATTCATTTTTTCACATATTCATGTCCAACTGTTCCAAAACTACTTGTTGAAAAGACTTTTCTTTCTCCATTGCATTACCTTGGCACCTTTGTCAAAAGTCAAGACCATACTTGTGTGGATCAATTCTGAACCATCTATTTCTGTTCCACTGATTCTAGCAATACCACACTACCTTAAACACAGCAACTTTACAGTAAGACTTGAAATCACATAGTGGGAGTCCTCTAACTTTGTTGTTTTATTTCACATTTGTTTTAGTTACTTTAGGTTCTTTACTTTTCCACATAAGTTTTAGAATAATCTTGTCAACTCCTACAATAAAGCTTGATAGGATTTTGATTGGTATTGTGTTGAATCTATGGATTTGGGAAGAATTCACACCTTGACACACTGAATCTTCCAATCCCTGGACACTATGTCTTTCCATTTACTTGGGACTTCTTTCTCTCATTAATGTTTTATAGTTTTCATCACATCAATCTTGCATGTTTGTGAGATTTATCACTAAGTAGTTTTCATTTTGTGACACTATAGTAAATGGTACTGTTTTTAAAATTTCGATTTCCAGTTGTTCACCACTAGTATGTACATAAAAATAGTTTTCGAAAAAAACTGACCTTGAATCCTGCAACCTTATTAAACTTACTTAATAGATCTAGTGGCTTTTAAAAAAATTCTTTGGAAATTTTTATGTAGACAATTATGTCTATAAAGACAGTGTTATTCTTTCCTTTTCAATCTGATGTCTTTTCTTTCTTTTTCCTGTCTTACTGCACTGACTAGGACCTCCAGTATGATTTTGAATAGTAGTGGTGAAAGCACATGGGGGAAAGCACTGAGTCTTTCTTCATTAAATATGCCGTTAACTATAGGGTTTTTGTGGATATCCTTTATTAGACTGAGAAAATTCTCTTTCATTCCTGGTTTGCCAAGAGATTTTTTTTTTTTAGATGTTGGGGGTAGGAGTTTATTAATTAATTAATTTATTTTTGCTGTGTTGGGTCTCCATTTCTGTGCGAGGGCTTTCTCTAGTTGTAGCAAGCAGGGGCCACTCTTCATTGCGGTGCACGGGCCTCTCACTATCGCGGCCTCTCTTGCTGCGAAGCACAGGCTCCAGACGCGCAGGCTCAGTAGTTGTGGCTCACAGGCCTAGTTGCTCTGCGCCATGTGGGATCCTCCCAGACCAGGGCTTGAACCCGTGTCCCCTGCATTAGCAGGCAGATTCTCAACCACTGTGCCACCAGGGAAGCCTTTGCCAAGAGATTTTATCATGGTTTATGTTGAATTCTGATTGCCTGCATCTACTGGGATGAACATATGTTTTTTTCTTTAGTCTGTTGACATGGTGAATTACACTGATTTACAAATTTTGAGCCAACGTTGCATCCTGGGAAAAATTCCACTTAAATGATGAGTTATTCTTCTTATAAACTGTTGGGATGAATTTGCTAATTTTTTTACATCTATATTCATGAGAGAATTTGGTCTGTACTTTTCTTATTAATGTCTTTGGCTGGATTTGGTATCAGGGTAATTTACACTAGCCTGATAAAACGAGTTGGGACATGTTCCCTCCTCCATTTTCTGGAAGAGTCTGTTAAATTGGTATTATTTCCTAAAATGTTTGGTAGAATTCAACAGTGGAGACATGTAGGTCTGGAGTTTTTGTTGAGGGAAAATTCTGAATCACAAATGCAATTTCTCTAATAGAGATAGGATTACTGAGGTTACCTATCTTTTCTTGAGTGAGCTTTAAAAAAATTTGTGCATTTAAATTATGAAGTTTATTGGCATAAAGCTAACATTGTTATGAATTTTTAATATGTGTAGAATCAGTAGTGATGTCTCCTCTTCCTCATATACCCGATATTTGTAATTTGTGTCTTCTCTCTTTTCCTGGTCAGTTTGGCTAAAGTTTATTGAATTTATTGATCTCAACTAGATTTTTGTCTCATTTTCTCTATTGTTTTTGCTGTTTTTCCTTTCTTTTTTAAAAAATATTTATTTGGCTGCATTGGGTCTTAGTTATGGCACGTGGGATCTTTGTTGCAGCATGTGGAATCTTTCATTGTGGTACATGGGCTTCTCTCTAGTTGTGGCACGTGGGCTCAGTAGTTACGGCACAGGCTTAGTTGTCCTAAGGCATGTGGGATCTTAGTTCCCCAATCAGGGATCAAACCTGTGTCCCCTGCATTGGAAGGCGGATTCTTAACCACTGGACAACTAGGGAAGTCCCCTGTTTTTATTTTCAATGATTCTACTTTTGTCTTTATTATTTCCTTCCTTTTTGCTCACTTTCATTTTAACCTGCTCTTCTATTTTCTTAATGTAAAAGCCTACATTAGAGATTTCAGACTTCTTTCTAATATAAACACTGATTGTTCTAAATTTCTACCTGGACACTGCTTTAGCTGGACCATACAAAATTTGACATGCTCAAATGTTCATTTTCATTCTATTAAGATATTTTAAATTTTCTGACTTTCTGACTATGGGTTATTTAGAAATGCATTTAATTTCCAAATACACGGGGATTATCCACCTATTTTTGTTACTGCTTTCTTGTTTAATTGTTGTGGTCAGAGAACATGCTGATTTCTATTTTAAAAATATGTTAGTTTGTTTTATGGCCCAAAATATGGTCCATCTTGATGAATGTACCATATGCACATGAAAGGAATGTGTATTTTGAAACTTATTTAATGTTCTATAAATGTCAATTAAATCAAGCTGGATGATAGTGTTGTTCAAGTCTTCCACGTCCTCCCTGATTTTCTATCTATCTCTACTGATTACCAAGAGAGATAGATTATTATTTGTGTATTTCTCCTTCAGTTCTATCCCATTTTTGCTTCAAGTATTTTGAAGCTCTGTTGTTAGGTACATATACATTTAAAACTGTTATGTCTACTTGATAAATTATTTAGTCATTATGTAATATCCCTCTTTCTTCCTGGTAATAGAATAATGTTTTATATGTGACTAACAATCCACACCAAAACATGACTAGGAAAAAAAACCCAATATAGTGACTGCACTTTCACCTTTACGGCAATGCCCAACCTCAAACCCACCTTCATCCCCACCCCCAATTTCTTCTCTTGGAGACTCCACAGCATGTGGAAATGGTTTCTAAGGGTGAGTGGGGCTTACCGAGTTATGTCACAGAGGTTCTGAAAGACCTTCTCTGGGTTTTTGCCATCAGGGCCACTCACATGCCCCATTTCCTTTAGCTGCTGTACCTTCTGCAGAGCCACACTCACTGCATAGCGCATAAACTCATTGCTGGACCTTAGAACAGACAGGCTCTCTTCATGACTTTGGGTACTGTCCCTAGAGAGAGAAAAAGAGAAAGATTCCTCTACAGCTACTGGGACCTGGAATTAGCTTTTCTAGGGACTGTTCAGGATAATAGTACCCAGCAAGCTCTAAATGACAGACTATAGGCAGCCCATGCCAGAGTCACTGCCATGGCTGTCCTACAAATATCATTCTCAGTGTTACCTCACTTTCTCCCCCTCCCCCATTCCTTTAACTCTGATGAAATTTAAATGTCAGTCTTAGTTTTCTTTAGTGGTTTGTTGTTGTTGTTGTTCCTTTTTTTTTTTTAATTCAGGTTTTTCTTTCTTCTTTTTTATCTGTTAGCATGTTTGAGCTACTTAGGTTGATTTTCTTAGAACACATTGTTGGAATTCATCCTATTTTTTCATTCACTAGTCCATTGTTTCTGATTTTTCCTTTAATACTTCAAAGTATCTCTTTAATGCCTAGGTAGGATTGTTCTGCCTTCATTTCAAGAAAATTACAAATGTCCTACCTTACTTCTTACTGTATATGTGCTAAGAACTATGAATCCAAGCTAGGTAATATCAGTGAGCCTGGGTAGGTATTTTTATCTTCACCACACTGCTGTCTTTAAGCACTCTGTTAGAACCTTACCTGAAAAGAGCGGTGAGAAGATCAGACACAAATTTCATGGACAAAAAACTATCATTTGTTTTGTTGGCCATTTTAGTTTTGCCTTTACCAGCTTTTTCATTAAGGATGTCAGAGAGTTCCTTGTAACACATAAATAAGCTCAGAACCTCCGCAAACTTATTCTTACTGTGTAAAAAAGAAAAAGAGACCACCAAGGACAAGCATCAGAATATTGTGGTTTATTTTCACATACAGTAATAAAGAAATCACAATGCTTCTTTAGATGTCATATTTTAGACCCAACATTACAAATGAATGGATCTTCATTAACATAGTACTCCCAGGTCATACCAATCTGGGTTATTTCTTTCCTTCCCTTATTTTTTTTTTTTTTTTTCTTTTTTGCGGTATGCGGGCCTCTCACTGTTGTGGCCTCTCCCGTTGCGGAGCACAGGCTCCGGACGCGCAGGCCCAGCGGCCATGGCTCACGGGCCCAGCCGCTCCGCGGCATATGGGATCCTCCCAGACCGGGGCACGAACCCGTATCCCCTGCATCGGCAGGCGGACTCTCAACCACTGCGCCACCAGGGAGGCCCTCCTTCCCTTATTTATACCAGTCACTGCAGAGAATGAAAGTTCAATACTACCAGCAATCAAAATTTCTCTGTCAAAATCAGGATTTCTTATGTTCAGGGTCTAGGGAATTTTGAATACATTAAAGCCTGCTGGAGGGACAAAATTCACCAGCCTCTTTGGCATATGCTTTGGTGTTCCCTGGTAGAAAGAACATAGTTTGGTCTTAGGCTACATGCCCATTAATAGATAGTGTATGGTCTGTGGTCTGTTCATACCTAGCATATTGTTAGTGTTAAAAAAAAAAAAAATACACACACACACATAAAATGAACTACAAGTAGAGTCACAGCAATACCTTACCTGAAATTACTTACGGAGAAATTATATTCTATTAGAACCTCACAAACTCCCATAACAAGACAAGCGCAGATATTGTTTTTGATGCCAATACCAGTGCTCTGAGAAAAATCTGCTGATTTGTCCTAAAAGACAGAAGATAAAATTAATAAGCTACTAAAAACCTCCATTATTCAACACAGCTGAGACTTAGCAATTACCAGTTCAAAGTCCTCTAGTTCACTCTTAATCATTCTACTAGTAATAGACTCCAACATATCATCTAAGTCTTGGTAGAATCCCTCTTCTTCCTCCTCCTCTTCTTTCTGCTGTAGGGGCATCACTCTACTCTTATACCAGGCCAAACAGTGTTGAATATAACACAGCAGACAATCCTGCAGAAGAAAATAATAATTGAATATTTTTGTTAAAGGATAACCTATGAAGCTGTTGATAATCAACAAATAATCCTTATCTATAAGGCTAAAGTAAGTTATTCATTAGCATCACAAGTTAAGTCAATATGGATTAACAAAACCGGAAAAAAAAATTGAACTAACAGAGGCATTGTTTTCTGGCCTTTTCCCAAAGGCACTGGCTTCATAAGTAGCTGACACCTAAGAATGCAACATCAGATGTGCTGCCTCTGATCTGGTACAAACACCATGGAGCCAGGTTGTGAAATTAAATCCTCTCTAGCTCCTTTGAGTCCCAGAGGCTATTCTAAAGATAGGGGTTTATGTTGAGGGAATCTTTGGGAGACCAATCTTTAGCATCTCTGATCCAGGCTGAGGACATCTCAGTTATAAGTCACTCGGGATGAGAGAGTTTCAGTTTTTATCTTTTCTTCTCTTTCTGAGGCTAGACAACTAGAATAGAAAACCAACCTGTCCTAGTTCCTCTGAATGTTCGACAGAATGCCAATTCTAGCTCAGCCTAAATCATATACCCCAGGCTAATGAAGCAGGTCCCCTGGGTTCATCTGCTTCTGGGTGACCTCCTTCTCTCCATTCTAAAGTATATTTATTTAGTATATGTAACCAAAGAGCCATAAACGGGAGATAAAATGCTCCTTGGGAGAAACAATGGATGCCTTGATTTAGTAAAGTGCTGACATGCAGATATCTTACCAAGAAAACCAAGGTGAAGATGGGTCAGAAAAGATAAGCAGTAAGAGTTAAGAGTAAAAATTCATTGGGAGTACCAGGAAGAGCGCTTCACAGGGGAAGGTATCTGTTTCTGAAGATCAACCATATCAACAGGGCTGACGGTTTTACTTAAGAGTAAAAATAATGGCTCTGGGAGGAGGGAAAAAAGTCTCACCAGTGGTTCCTGTAGAGAGATCTGATCTCCTTGGGTCAGAATACAAGCTTCTAACTTCAGAGGTGGCAGCATATCAGGTTCCGGCTCATAGAATGGTTTTAACTGTGTATGGTAAGGAAAAAGATACCATGGCTCATGAATGTTTTTCACTTTTTTAGCGGGTCAAGCTAATGGCACCTTTAACGCTTTCTAAGACATTATTTCCCAACTGTCCAAAGAACACTGCAGCAAAATTTATATTGCTTTGGCTCAACCATATCCTTTGCCCTTGCTTTAGGCACTGTACTAACTGAGATCTTCTTTCCTATTTCCACTTCATAACCTCTCCTATAAAACATCATACTCTCTCACACCAATTCCTAA
The DNA here is from genome assembly GCF_964165515.1 of Mesoplodon bidens. Taxonomy (NCBI): domain Eukaryota; kingdom Metazoa; phylum Chordata; class Mammalia; order Artiodactyla; family Ziphiidae; genus Mesoplodon; species Mesoplodon bidens. Next base: position 38,242,702 of record NC_138178.1, read on the forward strand.
ATTTGTATAGGCAATCAGGATTTTCAGTATAGCTTGAGGGTTAAGAATATAGGCTCTAGAGTCAGACTGGCTGAGTCTAAAATCCCAGTACCACCACTTATTAATTCAATAAAGGTATCCATGCCTTGGTTCCTCATCTGTGAAATGAGGATATTATTAATATAAATGTATAAATTTGTATAAGGATTAAACATGCTAACACACGTAAGGAGCTTCAAATACTACTTGGCACATAACAGAGCTCAAAAAACTGTTAGTTTACCGCAAAAAAAAAAAACAAAACCTGTTAGTTAACTCAGCCATAAAAAAGAATGAAATAATGCCATTTACAGCAACAAAGATGGACCCAGAGATTATCATACTAAGCAAGTCAGACTGAGAAAGACAAATATTATATGATATCACTTACATGTGGAATCTAAAATATGATACAAATGAACTTACTTACAAAACAAATAGACTCACAGACACAGAAAACAAACTTATGGCTACCAAAGGGAAAAGAGGGGGTATAAATTACGACTTTGGGATTAGCAAATACCAACTACTGTACATAAGATAAACAACAAGATCCTACTGTATAGCACAGGGAACTATACTGAACATCCTGTAATAAATCATAATGGAAAAGAATATGAAAAAGAATATATATATAACTGAATCACTTTGCTGTACACCAGAAACTAATACAACATTGTAAAATCAACTATACTTCCATTAAAAAAAAAGTTATCATTTTTCTCTTTTTTAACTTTTGGAGTCTGTAGAATTTTACAGGTCCACATACTAACCTAAGTTGGGAAGCACTGGTCTATGCCTTCAGTCATAATTTGCGATGTTAAATGTGCAAATGTAGATGGACTGATCATTACAGGTTGATAGATACAATATAACAGGATACAAATTTTATATAGGATCAGGTCCAAGGCCCACTGAAAGGCTTTTGATGAATAGGATAGGACCTTCCAATAATTTCTCCACATCTGAGACCTTACTTTCAAATGGAGCTTCTTTAGCAGAATTATCACAAAGCAATGGCATAAAAAGGAGGGAGAGGGAGAGAAAGAGCAGTTCCATTTATAGCAAAATGGTGGACTAGGGTTTAGAGAAATCCTCATGGTAAAGAACAGTAAATAATATTGCATTAAAAATTTTATATAGACATATTTATTAAATAGATAGCTAAGAGGAAAGGAAAAGGAAAGTAAAAAGGAATCATGAAATTAAAGACAAAGCCTAGGGTCCTCATGGGGTGGAGGGTGGATCAGAAACCTTCACATAAAGCTCGAATTCTCAGAAGGAGATATTCTTAGTGGATAAACCTAAAAAATAAATCCACCACATGGAGGAAGATGGTAGAGCGATATGTATCTGTCTAACTGACCCCTGACTTCAGGTGAAGGGGGAAAAATGTCTCTCCTGGGACTTTCTAACCACAAGCTATTCTCCAAACGTAGATGGGGTAGAATTCACACTACCTGTGTAGTCCGAAAAATCAAAAGCCAAAAATCTAGCTGAAAGTTTAAAGAAAGATAACATATAAGTTTGAAAAAACTTAAGGGAAAAAATGGAAAAAAGGAAATAGAGACAATTTCAAATTTTACATAAACTAGAAAAAGAGGGAACATCCCTAAATCATTTTATTAAGCTCATACTAAACCAAGGAAGTTCAGTATGAGAAATGAAGATTACAGGCCATTCCCTCTTACAAACATATATGTGAAAGTCCTAAATGAATACCAAACCCAGTAGTGTACAAAAAGGTAATATATCATCATCAATTTGATTTCATCCCAGGAATGCAATTTTTTTTTTTTTCTTTTGGCCGTGCCACACAGCAGGCAGGATCTTAGCTCCCTGATGACCAGGGATGGAATCCATGCCCCCTGCAGTTGGAAGTGCGGAGTCTTAACCACTGGACCACCAGGGAAGTCCCCCCGCCATGTTGCTTTAAAAGATTAAATAATATAATTCATCACAGTAATAGGTTAAAGGAGTAAAATCATAACGGTCATCTCAATAGATACAAAAATGTATTTGATAAAATTCTACATTCAAGAGTAAAACAACAGATCTGAAATGGCAGAGGAGAAAGTAAACTTGAAGATAGATTATGAGCAAATATCAAATCTGAAGAAAATAGTGTAAAAATATTGAGGAAAAATGAGCCAAGTCTCAGAGATATGTAGAATAACATCAGGCATTCCAACATACATACCAATGAAGTCGCAGAAGGAAAGGAGAGAAAAAGGGGATAGAAAAAAATATTTGATGAAATAATCAGTGGACATTTTTCAAATTTGGTGACAAGCATCAACTTACAGATCCAAAAAGCTTAATCAACTCCAAATAGGAGAATAACATGCTTGGACTCTTGAGCTACACGATCTGAGTTCAAATCCCAGCTCTGCCACTGATTAACTGTGTGACCTTGGGCAAATTAAATTACTTAACCTCTCAGACCCTTAAAATATAAATCTGTAAAATGGAGATAACAGTTCTTATTTCACAGGGTTTTGTGAGGACTAAATGAGATCATCCACCATATAGTGCTTCATAAATTTCTTGGCCTTCTGTAAGTGCTAAACATTAGGTACTGTTGTTATTACTATTAGTACATAATAGTATCTTGAACTCTCTCAATATATAAAAAGATTCATGTAATGAAATATCATTTAGCCATAAAAAGGAACGAAGCACTGATACATACTACAACATGGATGACCCCTGAAAACATCAGGTTAAGTGAAAGAAGTCAGTCACAAAAGACCACACACTGTATGATTCCATTTACAGGAAATGTCCAGAATAGGCAAATCTATAGGGACAGAAGATAAGTGATTGCTTAGGGGTAGGAGGTTGGGGGAAGCATGGGAGAATTAGAGGGTGGTAGCTAAATGGTGTAGGGTTCTTTTTTCCTGAGGTGATAAAATGTTCTCAAATTGATTATGGTGATGGTTGCACAACTCTGCAAATATATGAGTTATATTTTTTTAAATGGGTGAATTGCATGGTATGTGAATTATATCACCATAAAACTGTTATTAAACTGTTATTAAACAAACATTCAAATAAATGCTTAATGAATAAACGTTGAGTAAAAGGTCTTATTTACAGCAGATATTCTCCAGTTGAATTCTTCTCATCTTGATAATCCTCTGAAATAGTTCATAATTTAAAGCTTTTTTTAAAACTGAGAAATACAGAAAATAACCTAACAGACACTCATTAATATGTCACTCAGATTGAACAAATGTCAATATTGTGCTATATTTTCTCCAAATCTCTTTTTCTTATTTCAGAAATAAACATAACAAATAAAGCTGCTGATGGCCTCTGTATAAATGGTTCTTCAGAACGTCCTTCTAACTTAGGATGTAGACTGTTAACTGAGAGGGATAACTGTCAGATAATGGCAATAAGTGGTGATTAAAATAAAACAACATGAAATAGCATCACATACCTCAGGCATGGTCACAATGTACCACTGCACTAGTTGGGAACTATTTCATATTTTGAAAATTATGAAGAATGTCAATCGCCTCTTAATGCCTTAGTATCTGTTCCCTTATATCCATAAAAATACATTTTACCTGTGAGAGCAGAGTTTCCATGATTGAATTAGCCAGCTGAGAATTTCTTCGAAGGACATCATATAACCCCTAAAAGGAATCAAACAGAGGACAAATAAGCTCTTTGATGAATAAATGAACAACAATATCCTAACAGATTTAGGTCTATGATCCATTAAAAGGTAATTTTTTTCCCCCCAGCATCTGTAAACTACATTTATTGAGTGCTTACTGGGCACATCAGATACAAAAGAGTTGGGATGGGGGCAGGTAAGAACTTAAGAAATTAAATATACACATTAATTTTACCATGAATTTAACTACTAGGGAAGTACAAAATTTGTACAAGTTATACTTTATAATGAAATTTTGATGTCTGTCAAAAGGATAAGTTATACATACAATGCAGTAAAAATGTTTTAAAATTGTGCTTAGTATCACAGAACTACCCTGAAATGGGTTGATAAAATGCCTATACAGCATTATACAGATATATTTCACATTAAAGATTGCTTGTAAAGTACAAATACTTTGACCCCATTGCTGAGAAATTTATGGCTGACAACTATATGTGCAGTTCCTCTAAGAAACATCGCAGTATTTGTAGTCCATCTCTCCTTTAAACTCCACCTTATTTTTAGTTTCACTTACTGAGTTTTCAGAACTGTTTATATTTCTTTTGTCTGATCATCTTCTTTGAGTTTCCTGATTTCATTTTTTAAACAATTTATAGTTTCACGACTTGCTTTTAATCTCTCTTTAAGCTCTGCAATTTCAAAGTTTGTTTTTTTTCCCACAGCTTCTAATTTTTCTCTGGTTTTCACTTCAAGCTCTGCAAATTCTGTTTCATGCTTATAGGCTCCTAAGGTAAGCTGATGAGATGTTGTTAATAATTATAGCATCACTGCTGTTGGGTCTTGAAATATCATTTCATCATAGAACTCTGAAACCACTGTCTTTTTTCCCAGCATTGCACTGGTGTCTGATTGAAATAGTTTTGTTTTTTTTTAATTAATTAATTTTTGGCTGTGTTGGGTCTTCGTTGCTGTGCACAGGCTTTCTCTAGTTGCGGCGAGCGCGGGCTACTCTTCATTGCGGTGTGCGGGCTTCTCATTGTTGCGGCTTCTGTTGTTGTGGAGCACAGGCTCTACACGTGCAGGCTCAGTAGTTGTGGCTCACGGGCTTAGTTGCTCCGCAGCACGTGGGATCTTCCCAGACCAGGGCTCGAACCCATGTCCTCTGCATTGGCAGGCAGATTCTTAACCACTGCGCCACCAGGGAAGCCCCTGAAATAGCTTTAATAAATGATACAGGGTTACAGGTCTTCCATTAGGATCAATGAAAAATATTTTTTTGTATTTGTTTTTGTTTTTGTTTTTTTTTGCGGTACATGGGCCTCTCACTGTTGTGGCCTCTCCCGTTGTGGAGCACAGGCTCCAGACACACAGGCTCAGCGGCCATGGCTCACGGGCCTAGCCGCTCCACAGCATGTGGGATCTTCCCAGACCGGGGCACGAACCCGTGTCCCCTGCATCGGCAGGCAGACGCTCAACCACTGCGCCACCACGGAAGCCCAATGAAAAATATTTTGATGATTATTTCGAATTCACCCCAACCTGTTTCAGTAATTTCATATGGAGGCTTAGTAACAACTCTTAAAGGATTGCCATAGTTTTCATATAATTTAAATTGGATTTTCTTCACATACGCTGACATATCCCCATTTCTGTATGGTTTTACATATACTGTCCACTGATGGGTGTGCCCATCCTCTTCTCTTTTCTTTCCAAAATATGGAGGAACATTACCATAAACTATTGGTTTAACAACAGTAACCCCCTTCACTCTCCCGCCGGAGTCAGGCTCAAATTCGGCCATTCTCTTGAACATACTGTCCTACGGAAGAAGCCGCCGCTGCCAGGGAAAGAGACTGGGACCAGCGGACTTGCCGCTCCGCTCCTCCCGCGCGGGCCCAAGGAGGAGGGTTTCTGGCCGAAGGAAGAAGAGTCAGCAGTGCTCAGGGTGCTGAGGAATCGCCAACGCCTCACGGCAGAGGGCATCGCGGAACCCCATTCAGCCCCACGCAGGAGGAAAGAAGGACGGGAAGGGTGGCGGCTACAAGGTAATTTTTAAAATTTGGAGGTAGATAAGATTGAGGATTTTTTTTTGAATATGGATGACTGTGCAGAAAAGAGTTATTAACACAGTGGTCTGAGACTGCTATCCTTAGAAAGGTCTGCTTCCAAGGTTGGCCCTTGGCTGGTGGCTGGGAATTTGGCTGGTAAACAGTTTTTTCCTATACTGATATAAAACTCCCTAAACAGTGAGAAGCTTACTGTGCCTAAACTGTTTGTACAAACAATATAGTTTATGCTGAAAACCTGATTTCCTTCTGGGAGTTAGGAATTTTGGTATGTGCTAAGTAAGGGTGCCTATGTGACCAGCTGCCAATAAAAAACCTTGGGTGCTCTCTAATAAGCTTCCCTAGTAGAATATGCTTTGCATATGTTATCACAACTTATTTGAATATGCTTTGCATACGTTATCACAACTCATTTGCTGGAAGAATTAAGTGCATCCTGTGCAATCTCACTTGGAGAGGACTCTTAGAAGCTTGCACCTGGTCCTCCTGTGGACTTCAGCCTATGTGCTTCTCGCCTCTGCTGTTTTTTGCTTTGTATCCTTTAACTGTAAATCTCAGCCATGAGAACAAATTTACGCTCAGTTTTATCAGTCCTTCTAAAGAAATCTTTAAACACAGAGGTGGTTTTGGGGACCCCCAATACAACAAACAATTGTTCCAGCACCATTTATTGAAAAGACCATCCTCTCTCCAATGAATTACCTTGGGATTTCCGTCAAAACTCCACTGACCAGGGACTTCGCTGGTGGTGCAGTGGTTAAGAATCCGCCTGCCAATGCAGGGGACACAGGTTCGAGCCCTGGTCCGGGAAGATCCCACATGTCACGGAGCAACTGAGCCCATGTGCCACAACTACTGAAGCCCGCCTAGAGCCCGTGCTCCGCAACAAGAGAAGCCACCGCACCACAACGAAGAGTAGCCCCCGCTCACTGTAACTAGAGAAAGCCTGCGCGCAGCAACGAAGACCCAACGCAGCCAAAATATTAATTAATTAATTTTAAAAACTCAACTGACCTTTATACTTGTTCAATTGTTTTGTTCATTTTAGGTGGTTTACACTCCACATTAATTTTATTATTATTATATACATTTTAAAATGTATTTATTTATTTTTGGCTGCATTGGGTCTTCGTTGCTGTGTGCAGGCTTTCTCTAGTTGCAGAGAGCAGGGGCTACTCTTCGTTGCGGTGCGCGGGCTTCTCATTGCGGTGGCTTCTCTTGTTGCGGAGCACGTGCTCTAGAGCACAGCCTCAGTAGTTGTGGCGCACGGGCTCAGTTGCTCCGCGGCATGTCGGATCTTCCCGGACCAGGGCTCGAACCTGTGTCCCCTGCATTGGCAGGAGGATTCTTAACCATTGCACCACCAGGGAAGCCCCACATAAATTTTACAATTAACTTCTTAATTTCTACAAAAAAAGCCTGGGATTTCATTGAATCTACAGATATTTCTGAGACTTAAAAACATTAACATTAAGCATTCTCATCTGTGAACACTGCATATCTCTCCATTTATTTAATTCTTTAATGTCTCTCAGCTATTTTGAGGTCTTCAAGTGTACATATCTTGTGCACATTTTGTTGAATCTATCCTTAAGTATTTTTTAATCTACTATAAATATTGCTTTCTTTCAATTTCAAACTGTTCATTGCTAGAAAATAGAACTATAATTGATTTTTGCATGGTTATTGATCTTGTATTCTACAACCTTAGTAAACTCATTTTTTGCAGACTTTTTGGTATTGTCTATGTACACTAAGTGAACAACACAGCTTTACTTCATCCTTTCAAATCTGTGTGCCTCTATTTCTTTTTCTTGCCTTGCTGCATTGGATCAGACCTTCACTTTAATGCAGAATAAAAGTTTTGAGGACAAATATCCTTGTTCCTGATGGAAGGGGAAACGCAATAAGTCTCTCACTATTTATATTAGATGTAGGATTCATAGACACCCTTTATCAGGTTGAGGAATTCCCCTCTAATCTTATTTGCTAAGAGCGTCTGAGAGTTTTACCACAAATGAATGTTGAACAAAGATATTTTTAATTATTAAAAAAAATTCAATGCTCGCCAGAGTATGCCAGTAGACTTTAAAATGTTCTAATCTTTAACCCAGCAATGTGGTCAAATATTCAGGTACAACAACATTCATGGTGAAAAACTGGAAACAACAGAAATGCCCCAAAACAGTTAAATAAATTACTGTATACATAAAGAACACTTTTAGCATTAAAAATTATGTGTCAAAGAACATTTAATGAAATGGGAAAATACTTAAACATAATACTAAGAGATAAAAGCTAGCTAAATCTTATGATTCCTATTTTGTATAAATATACATATATGAGTGCTGGGATTAGTAATAATATTTTAAAAAATATTTTCCTGGGGCTTCCCTGGTGGCGCAGTGGTTGAGAGTCCGCCTGCCGATGCAGGGGACACGGGTTCGTGCCCCGGTCTGGGAAGATCCCACATGCCGCGGAGCGGCTGGGCCTGTGAGCCATGGCCGCTGAGCCTGCGCGTCCGGAGGCTGTGCTCCGCAACGGGAAAGGCCACAACAGTGAGAGGCCCGCGTACCGAAAAAATATATATATATATATATTTTTTCCCTGTATTTTCTATATTTTCTACAATAAACCTGAAAAATCCGATGTCTGGTACAGTGCCTGGCAACCACTGTAGCTCAATAAATGTTATTTTTAAAAGGGCAAATAAAAGTATTACAATAGCTGTTCTCTGAAATGACTTCCACTTAATCTACTTGCTAGATTATCGAATGCTCTCCATCCTATGAAATATGTATGCTGAAGTACACAGCATACTAAATGCTAGCAATCGTAGTGCAATCCCTCATGACTGCAAACTTCTGCTCCCACTGGCTCAATTATATCCTAATCACAAGTCAGTAGTAATATTTGTTCCACTCAGTTTTTGCTAATTGTACCATCACTGTTAATTATGTGATCTAATCAGACATTCTGTAAACTGTTGGAAACCAAGTGCAAAATGAAAAAGAAGTTGTTTCTGGGAATTCCCTGGCCGTCCAGTGGTTGGGACTCTGCACTTTCACTGCCGAGGGCACAGATTCAATCCCTGGTCGGGGAACTAAGATCCCACAAGCCATGTGGCATGGCCAAAAACAACAGCAACAAAAAAATGAGAAGTTGTTTTCATAAAAACTAAGTTGAATATTTTGGAAAGACTTAATAAAAGTAAATCTCTAAAACCAATTTCTGATGAATTAGGGGTAAGACAATTATAAAAACTTAGGGGAAAAACTAAACATATCTAGAAGATTTCTATACTAAGACTGTATCTGAAGTGTCTTAAAGTTTTTATCCTACTTTACGTAAGCAAAGACTTGAAATTATAGGCAATACATTAAAGTTATGGTTCGCTTGAGAGACAGGAAGTTCCAAATGGCAGACTCATACTCAAAACCAAAAGAACTTGGCCTTAAAACAAAATACTGGTAAATTAACAGTACATTTAAATATTTCAAATTAAAATAAAACATTTAAGGTGTTTTAACTATTCTTTATGATTCCTCACCTTAAACGACTTTTTGGCTAAGCATCACTAACTACTGGTCCTAACTGCATTAAATACGAGTGTATCTACTGTACTTTGATAATCAGAAAAAAAATTATTAAAGTTAAAAGGATTATTAGTGGAGTTGGGGAGGGAAGTACTACATCTCTTCACTCTGCTGATTTACCTCATAAAGCATGAGTCGAACATCAGCCTGCTGGCCTAAGCATCTCCTCAAACTATCCATGATCTCAAGGCAAAAGGTTTCATTGGCGACAGAATTGTAACGGCTATGGACATCCACATGGACCTGAAAAGAAGAGAGGCCAGTTCATGACTATCTTACCAGAGTAAGTCATTTCTATTAAGGGGGTAAAATGAGCTGATGTACTTGGTCAAAGAACCTTACATTTAGCTTTCCCCATATGCCAAAACCCAGGACTGAGGCAGACATTATAATCATTATTAGGCCATGATAAGTTATCACTCTTATTCTAGTTTGGACTAAGAGAATTTTCAAGCACTTAAAAAAATTAACTATTCCTTATTCCTTAAGATTTTCCTTGGCAATGTCACCTGCTTAGGAAGGCACACAGATTATTTCATGCCTCTAAAATTCAGTAGTCATAATAAACTTGATTTTACATAAAAGGCCTAAAAGACTTCCTTAAATGTCTTCAATAGCTAGAAGAATTGAGCTCTTTTTGGTTCCGTGAACTCCTGAGAGGTTTAGAGGTAGGTAGTTGTTTTGTTTAGATATGGACTTGACAAAGAATAACACTGCTTGTTTGATTCACATAATAAATTCAGCCATTATAGACCAAGAACTCCTATCCTTACTTCAGGCATCTTAGTGAGGAAGTTAATACTGACTGAGGTCAAATCCCAGTTCTACCCATCACTGGCCATATCACCTTGGGCAAGTTATTTAACCTCTCTCAGTCTCAGTTTTCTTACCCTTAAATTGGGGATAATAACAATACATAAATCATACCCAGTGTTCCTAATATTTAATCTATGCCATATGTTATAAACAAAAGTTTTGTATAGTTATACCAGAGCAATAAAGGATTCTTAATGAAACTAGTAAACAGATACGTCTCTTACTTACAAATCGTATATTACTGAATTTAAATGACAAAGAATTTTATTGCTGCAAAACCTTGATTATCAAATTACTGTAAAATGTTTTGTTTTCTCAGGTTACCAGTTTTAACAGATGGACAAAGTAAATAAACTATTAAAATTGGGGTCAATAACAGTATTTAGCCTCAGAGAATTGCCGTGAAGATTAAATGAGAAAATAAATGTAAAGCACTTAGCACAGAGTCTAGCACAGTGCTGTCCAGTAGAAATACAATACAAATCACATATGCAAGCCACATATATAATATTAAATTTTCTAGTAGCCAAATCAAAAAAGTAAAAAGACACTGGTGAAATTAATTTTAATATTTTATTTAACCCAACACAGCCAAAATATTATCTCAACACATAATCAAAATAAAAAATTATTAATGAGATAGTTTACATTCTTTTATCACACACAGAATCTTCAAAATCCAGTGTGTGTTTTACACATAGAGCAACACTCAATTTGAACTAGCCACATTTCAACCAATATTCAGTTCAACAGCCACGTTGAGGCTAGGGACTACCATATTGAAAAACACAGTTAACACATAGCAAATTTTCCATTAAAAAGTGTTGGCTGATATCATCATCATCATCAGACTCTCAGTTTCAGGATCATTTGTACAACCAGAACAGGAGTAAAAGAAAAGAGTCTGCACATCATCAGCTCCTGCATCAGTGCACACACTATAAGCTGCTGTGAAAAAAAATCCTTACCTGGCTAATACCAATAGACTGACTGCACTGAGAAGACGACAAGCTGCCTAAAACTTTAAAGTTCTTCAGGAGCAGCAAAAACCCAGCAACTGCAGATTTTCGGGCATCAAGCTGGCTAGCTCAGGAATAGACAGAGAAGAAGTTACCAAACAGTACTGATTTCACAGGAATAGGCTTCTGGGTCAGAAAAATTCAGTTAGTTCTGTACAGGAAATGAATATGTATGAACAATGAAGCACAGAGCAAAATAAATTTATATACTCAAAATAAGGCACTGGGGCTTCCCTGGTGGCGCAGTGGTTGAGAGTCCGCCTGCCGATGCAGGGGACATGGGTTTGTGCCCCGGTCTGGAAGATCCCACATGCCACGGAGCAGCTGGGCCCGTGAGCCATGGCTGCTGAGCCTGCGTGTCCAGAGTCTGTGCTCCGCAACAGGAGAGGCCACAACAGTGAGAGGCCCACGTACCAAAAAAAAAAAAAAAAGGCATCAGCTGTTCACGGCAATTAGTAGTACAGGAATTCAGCTGAATTTTGCATTATCTACTTAACCTCATGACACTATCTATACTTTCCTCCATCCCGCTGACAAGTCTATGAGGGAAATGAGAACAAGAGTGCGGAAAGGCTGTACAATGGGTTGATAATTCAAATGTAAGTACTAAATATAGCAAAGGAAATTGTTGATTTTCTTTGAGTTTAAAGGAGCACTTCCTTTCTTCATAGAGTGCAGCGGTTGGTGCCTTATAAACCCTCCATCCAGAAAAATGATACACTCATCTCACTGAGGCTCAATGATTAATTCATGTTATAGGTGCTACAATATACAACCTTGGCCTATCAGACATGCTTTTGGGTAAGGAGTAACAACAAACTGTCAATTCTACAATAGGGATAAATAGCATATGGCTACTTACTAGTTGCTCCTCTGAATATCCATGAGTGTATTATAATATGGCCAATGTGATATTAATTTGGTATCCTATCCTTAAAGTAACAAATGCTTCCCACATATTACCCATCTCATAATATCTTTAGGAGATGGTATTATCATCTCTAGCTTGGGTTAGGAATTTGCATGACTGCTGTGAACAGGCTGTACTAGAGATGACTGCAGAGAGGACTCTAAGTAACATTAGAAAGCATCACTTCCTCAGATCTCATGGGAGGCTACATACCTGGCAAACATAGCTTTCCGAAGGACAAGTATCAAGGAGTCTCTTATTGACAAGCTGACTTTTAGAAGGGGCTGAAAGAGGAAGAATCAGTAGGTGAAAACAGCAATTTATTAGCCTTAGCACATTTCTACTCAATACCATTACCATTTGGCTTTTATAAGAAAGTTTGGCTCTGTTTTATAAACAAGTTGCATTGTTTATTACACTTAGTAATAAGGACAATTTTATATTTTGAAATGCTAAATTGAAACTAGTTGTGAATACCTTTAAACCTACTGTCCTCAATTAATAATTTCCTAAGAGCCTTTCAATTACTTCACTAACTTGAAACTGAATCAAAGGAGAGAGAATTGCACTATGAAGAGGGGGTAAACTTGGGAAATAGACTCTATTTTAATAGAAAGTTTTATGTTCTAGAATCAAGGGAAACAGTATTTCTTACACATACATATGTGTAAGAAATACATCAGACCTCCACTCGGCAGTTCAACCTCAGTTGTGCTAAGCTCCTTAGGAGTCAAGACTTACCTGCACTGCCTTCAGCAGCCCTTGTACGGTTTGAAGGGGCAGAAAGGACAAATAGTCAAAAGTTTCTGTGACTTTAGAAGAACAACTTTGAAGAACTAAGGGTGAATACATGATGATATTTGAAAGCAGGTCTGAAAAACAGAATCTGTCATCAGTTGCCTCAAATAACTAAAAACGTTTCAAATAAAAAGAACATAAAATGGAGAAAGAAATGGTAAAAAGTTTTTTGTTTCTTTCTCAAATAAGTCAAGTATACTGCAACATAGATTTCTACTGATTCTATGTATTAATACTTTAAGGTCAATGTAACCAGGATACTTGTAAAATTTCTTCTGGTGATAGTATAAGACTACAAAAATTAAACTGTCTAAAAGAAAGGAAGAAACCCATTATACTGCCTGAATAAGTAGCACACATTGTCTTCATATTTCCAACCTGAAATAAATCAATAAATATTTATGAATTTCTATTATGTGCAAGCATAATAATATGGTCCTATAAGGAATATTCAAAAGCACAAAACCTGGTCTCTCTTCCTTCAATAATGTTAATTTAGCTGGAAGTCAAGAAAAAAATATTTTAAAAGAATGAAAGAAGTAATAGAATGATACCAAAAATCTAATAATTCCAAACATTGTTTATTGTCTAGCAAATGGTAAAGAGAGAGTTTAAAAAGGAGCGCAAAGGAAGACATCATTATGAGATGGTGTGCTTTAGGAGAGCAAAGAGAAGAAGGAATTTAAGCTGGATTCTAAAAGATGGGTAACATTTAGATGCACAAAGAACTGGAAAGAACTATTATATTTAAAGGGAAAAGTAAGAGTAAAATTACAGGAAAGGCAAGTGTAAGACATATTCAGAGGATGGTGGGGAAATCTGTGGAGATAGGGTGAAGCATTCAGAAAAGTAAATAATGGAAGTTAATGCTGGAAAGGTAGGCTGGATCAAACTGTCAAGGACTTTTTTTGGCCGTGGCACGTGGCTTCTGGGATCTTAGTTCTGCAATCAGGGATCAAACCCAGGCCCATGGAAGTGAAAGCACTGAGTGCTAACCACTGGACCGCCAGGGAATTCCATCAAGGACTTTAAATACCAGGATAAAGAGCTGGTAATTTATGAAAGAAGGTATTGGTGAGTTTTGAATGACAGAGTGGTATTTTAGGAATACTGATCTGGCAGCAATTTGCAGGGAGAATCGCTGCAGAGAAAAAAGAAAGCAGGGAAACCAGTTAGGAAGCTGTGGTAGTAGTCTAAATGCAAGGTTATAAGACTGGGAATTAGGCAATGGCTGTATGTGTGTGGGGAGGGTATAAAAAAGAAGAAAGAGGTAACAGTATGAGGGAAAGAATGAAAGAACATAGGTACCAAGTATATTTGAGAAGATTAAAAGGAATTCTAGCCTCTGAGACTCAGAGCCGTGTTTCAGATAACAGAAATAGGGACAACGGAAAGAGGAATTTGTTTGAAGGCAACAGTATTGCATTTGAAGTAAAAGGAGAAAAAATACTAAATGGAAATATCCAGCAGGAATGAAGTCATTGAAGCACTGAACTAAGGAAAGAGGAGAGTCTTGACATAAAGGTTTGGGAGCCATGCCCACAAAAGACCCCACCAAAATAACTGAAATCATGAGAAGGGGTATGATATCTGCAAGTAAGAGAATGTATAAAAAGAGGGACAGACACGGCCCACCAGGATGGAGTAAGAGTAACCAGATTTATCTTCCCACTTTAAATATCTACAACAAAATAAGCCAAATTACATGAATCAACCATTTTCAGACACCAGACAAGAAGCAGTACAGACAATGATCCCTGAGAGAATGGAAATAAATGAGGAGAGGCTTATAATAATTGCCCCATCTTACTGCCTGGAGAGTTTCTAGGCAGTAAGTAGCACACAGAGGGGAAACTCAGAATCCAGCGGTCTTCCGGAGTTAGAGAGACAGAGTTGACAATTCAGGAAAGTTAAGGCAGCTAGAATTCACATGGCAGAGTACCAGAAAGGAAAGAGCTGCATGGAAAGAGAGGCCTGGAGATGTGCAGGTAGCTCCCCTTGTATGTTAGCTGCATGCTAGTCAGTGCATCTGTATGAAAAAACAAACTGAAGTCAGGGAAAAAATCACAGGCAAGCAGTAGGCAAATCCATTCTCAGAGGTCATAAAGGACAGGAAACAGTTTATATTCACAACACCCTCAGTGGAGACACCTCATAATATACAAGGAGCATTGCTTTAATTGTAGCACCAAGTTGACCCTAGATTAAAGGCTGTCTCGTCTTACATAGCACAACATAAAAATAATCATAAAAAGGATTAAATGCTTTCCAAGACACTTAAAGCTCAAAAATATTCGAAGGAAAAAAAAATCCAGCAAATTAACAATGTGAAATTCACAGTGTCTGCCATCCAATCAAAATTATTCATCATGCAGAGAAGCAGGAAAACACAACTCATGACGAAGAGGAAATAAATCAATAAAAACAGATCAGAAATTACACAATGATAGAGTAAGCAGACAAGGACATTAAAAGAACTAAAATATATGTTCAAGAAGGTAAGGGAAGGGAATTCCCTGGTGGTCCAGTGGTTAGGACTTGATGCTCTCACTGCCAGGGGCCCAGGTTCAATCCTTGGTTGGGGAACTAAGATCCTGAAAGAAGATGTGGCACGGCATGTGGGATCTTCCCGGACCAGGGCACGAACCTGTGTCCCCTGCATCGGCAGGCAGACTCAACCACTGCGCCACCAGGGAAGCCCTAAAAATGAAATTTTTAATGGATGAGATCACTGCAGAAGATTTGGGAATTTGAATTTACAGCAATATAATGAAACACAAAGTAAAAAAGACTAAAGAAAGGATATCCGTGAGCTGTGTAACAACTTACAGCCACTTAATATATGTGTAACTGGAGTCGCAGAAGACCGTGTGTGTGTGTGTGTGTGTGTGTGTGTGTGTGTGTGCACGCGTGCACCAGTGAGGAAGAAGACGACAGAAAAATTTTTTTGAAGAGATAATACCTGAAGACTTTTCAAACTTGATGAAAACCATAATCTTACAGATCCAAGCAGGTTAACAAACCTCAACCACAAGAAACATGAAGGAAACAACACTAAAGCACATCATAATTAAATTGCTTAAAACCACTGATAAAGAAGAAATCTAAAAAGAAAAAAGACATTATAAAGAGAAGAAAAAAGAGAATGAAAGCAGACTTTTCACTGGAAATGATGAAAGCCAAAACTCAGTAGAGCAATATCTTTAAAGCACTAAAAGAAAAAAAGTCCATCTAGAATTCTATACCCAATGAAAATGTCTTTTAAGAAGTAACATGAGGGCTTCCCTGGTGGCGCAGTGGTTGAGAGTCCGCCTGCCGATGCAGGGGACACGGGTTCGTGCCCCGGTCTGGGAGGATCCCACATGCCGCGGAGTGGCTGGGCCCGTGAGCCATGGCCGCTGGGCCTGCGCGTCCGGAGCCTGTGCTCCGCAACGGGAGAGGCCACAACAGTGAGAGGCCCACATACCGAAAAAAAAAAAAAAAAAAAAAAGAAGTAACATGAGGGCTTCCCTGGTGGCGCAGTGGTTGAGAGTCCATCTGCCGATGCAGGGGACGTGGGTTCACACCCCGGTCCGGGAAGATCCCACATGCCGCGTAGCGGCTGGGCCCGTGAGCCATGGCTGCTGAGCCTGCACGTCCGAAGCCTGTGCTCCGCAGTGGGAGAGGCCACAACAGTGAGAGGCCTGCGTACCGCAAAAAAAAAGAAAAAAAAAAAGAAGTAACATGAAATGAAGACTTTTTCTGATACACAAAAGAATTCATCGTCAGCAGATGAGCAGTATAAGAAAATTAAAGGCAGTCCTTCAGACAGAAAGAAAGTGATACTAGATAGAAATCTGGATTTACACAAAGGAAAAAGCACCAGAAATGGTAAACGCGTGGGTAAAAATTAAAAGACTTATTATTTTAAAAAATTCTTAAAAAGATAAATGTTTAAAGCTAAATTAGGGCTTCCCTGGTGGCACAGTTGTTAAGAATCTGCCTGCCAATGCAGGGTACATAGGTTCGAGCCCTGGTCTGGGAAGATCCCACATGCTGTGGAGCAACAAAGCCCATGTACCACAACTACAGAGCCTGTGCTCTAGAGCCTGTGAGCCATAACTACTGAGCCCGTGTGCCACAACAACTGAAGACCGCACGCCCTAGAGCCCGTGCTCTGCAACAAGAGAAGCCACCACAATGAGAAGCCCGAGCACCACAACAACGAGTAGCCCCCACTCGCCGCAACTAGAGAAAGCCTGTGTGCAGCAGTGAAGACTCAACGCAGCCAAAGATTAAAAAAAATAAAAATAAAAACAAGCTAAATTAACAACAATGTAGATATAATTCAATATACTGACAGAGAAGTAAAATGCATGAGAATGCACAAAAGCTACTGGAGTAGGGGTAAAAAATGGAAGTATACTGTTGTAATGCTCTTATACTATATGTAAAGAGGTATGCTACTATTTGAAGGTAGACTATAATAAGTTAAAGATGTATATCATAAACCCTAAAGCAACCCAAAAGAAAATAAAGCAAGAGATATAACTAATCAAATTAGCAAGATAAAATGGAATCATTAAAAACCAAAAAAAACTCAATTCAAGAGAAGGGAGGGGCTTCCCTGGTGGTGCAGTGGTTGAGAGTCCACCTGCCGATGCAGGGGACATGGGTTTGTGCCCCGGTCTGGGAAGATCCCACATGCCGCGGAGCGGCTGAGCCCGTGGGCCATGGCCACTGGGCCTGTGCGTCCGGAGCCTGTGCTCTGCAACGGGAGAGGCCACAGTAGTGAAAGGTCTGTGTACCGCAAAAAAAGAAAAAAAAAAAAAAAAAAAAAAGAGAGAAGGGAGAAGAGAAAAAAGGGAACAAAAAACAGACAGACAAAGTAGAAAACAAATAGCCAGATGATAATCACATTAAATGTAGATGGCCTGCCCTGATTAAAAGTCAGGGATTGTCAAATTGGATTAAAAAAGTAAAATACAATTGTATGTTGTCTATAATAAAACCCAAGTTAACTATAAAGACACAGTAAGTTAAATCTAAAAAGATGGAAAAAATATACCATGTTAACACTGATAAAAAGAAAGCTGCAGAGGTTATATTAATATCAAAGTAGACTTCAGAATAAATAATATTGCCAGGAACAAAAAGGTCATTTCATAATTAATGGATCCATTAACCAAGAGGACATAACAATCCTCAATGTTTATGCCCTACAATAGAGTTTTTAAATTCCTGAAGCAAAAACTGATAGAACTGAAAGGCACAGTCATTTCTATAAATACAAAGTCAGAGATTTCAACACCCCTCTCTTAATAAGTTAACAGAATAAGCAGATACAAAATCAGTAAGGACACAGGAGACTTGAATAATCTGACTTCAGTGATTTACAGAAAACTACCTAATAATAGAATACATATTATTTTCAACAGCATGCAGAACATTTATCAAAATGGACCATATTCTGAGAATAAAACAAGTCTCAATAAATTTTTAAAAATTCACATCATACAAAGTATGTTTTATAACCACAAATTAGAAATCAATAACAGAAAACCTGGAAAATCTACAAATACTTGAAAACTAAACAACACACTTCTGAATAACCCAAGGGTTAAAGAACAAATCACAAAAGAAATTAAAAGTATTTGGAACAGAATGAAAATAAAAAAAAAATTTATGGGATGCAGCTAAAGAAACGTTTAGAAGGAAATTTATAGTTTAATGCTTGTATTGGAAAAAAAAGAGAAAGGTCTCAAATGAATGACATAAGCTTTTAATCAAAAGAAGCACAGACTGACCCAAAGTAGCAGTAGAAACAAAACAAAAAAGAGCACATATCAATAAAACTGAAAACAGAAAAACAACAGAGAAACTCAATGAAACCAAAAGCTGGTTCTTGGAGAAAAATCAATAAAATTGATAAACCTCTTGCTAGACTAATCAGGAAAAAGAGAAAAGATGCAAATTACAGCTTCCAGGAGTAAGAAAGGGCAAATCAATATAGATCCTACAGACATTAAATGGAATATTCAGAACAACTTCATGACAATAAATTTGACAACTTAAGATGAAATGGTCAAATTCCTTGAAAGACACAAACTACCAAAGTTCACCCAGAAGATTTAGATAACCTGACTAGCCCTACTTCTATTAAAAGAATGGATTTTGTAGTTAAAATCCTTCACACAAACAAAAGGAAACTTCAATCATCAGGAAGGAAAAAATAGCAATATCAATATCTAGGTAAATATAACAGACCAGAAGTTGGCACACTTTTTCTGTAAAGGGCCAGACAATAACTACTTTAGGCTTAATGGGTCATGTGAGATATATATATATATATATATATATATATATATATATATATATACCAACTCAACTCCACTGGTAAAGTATAAAAGCAAGACAGACAACAGATAAATGATTGAGCATGTCTGTATTCCAATAATACTATATTTTATGAACTCTGAAGTCTAAAATTTTCATGTATCATGATATATTCTTCTTTTGATGTTTTTCAATCACTTAAAAGAGCAAAATGAACCCAAAGCAAGCAAAAGAAAGGAAATAATAAAAAGCAGAATTTGGTGAAATTGAAAACAAACAAAAAAAACAACAGAGAAAATTCAAACTAAAATTTCATTCTTTCAAAGATTAGTAAAACTGGCAAGCTTCTAAGCCAGACTGATAAAGAAAAAAAGAAAAAAGACATATCACTGATATCAAGAACGTCTAGATTTGGAGATTATGTGATTTCTATGTAGAAAATCCTAAGGAATTGCCAAAAAGCGACTAGAACTAATAAGTGGATTTAGCATGGTTGCAGGATCTAAGGTCAATATTAAAAAAGCAACTATTTCTACACAATAGCAATCAACAATTAGAAACTGAAAATTTAAAAAATACTATATACAACAGTGTCAAAAAAATGAAATAGGGATCAACTGACAAAAGATATGCAAGATCCACGCACTGAAAACTACAAACATTGCTGAAAGAAATTGAAGACCTAAATAAATGGAGAGATACACTGTGTTCGTGGGTTAGAAGACTCAATATTGCTAAGATGCCAATTCTCTCCCCAATTAATCCATACATTTGAGGCAATCTCCATCAGAACTTGAGAAGACCTTTTATAAAAACTGACAAACTGATTAGAATATTTATTTGGAAATGCAAAGGACCTAGAATAGACAAAAGTTAAAAGACTTACACTATTGCTTTTAAGACACATTATGATGCTATAGCAATCAAGACGTAACACACACATAGCTCACTGGAATAGAACAGATTCCTAAAATAGACCCACACATGTATGGTTAGTTGATTTCAATAAAGATGTCATGGTACCTCAATGAAGAAAAGATAATCTTTTCAAAAAATTGTGTTGGAACAACTGGATAGCCTTAAGCAAAAAGATGAACCCTGTTATGTCACACCCTATACAAAATTTAACAAAAATGGATCACAGATCTAAGTATAAGAGCTGAAACTATAAAGCTTCTAGTAGAAAATATAGGAGAAAATCTTAGTGACCTTGGGTTTGGCAAAGATTTTTTTTTAATATATGACATAAAAAGCAGGAACTATACAAAGAAATTGATGAACTGGTAACTGATAAATTAAAAATGTTGGTTATTCAAATGACACTATTACAAAAATTAAAAGTCAAACCACAGACCAGGAGAAAATATCTGCAAAACATATATCTGACAAAGGGCCTGTATTTAGAATATATAAATAACTCTTACAACTCAGTAATAAAAAGGGAAACAACTCAATTTTTTAACAATGGACAAAAGACTTCTAGACATTTAACCAAAGAAAATATAGAAATGACAAATAAGCATGGCAAATGTTCAATATATCATTAAGCACTGAGGAAATGCAAAAACACAATCAGATGCTATTACATAGCTATTAGAATGAGCAAAATTAAACAGACTGATCATACCAAGAGTTCACAATGTGGAGCAACTAGAAACACTGCTTACAGGAATGTAAAATGGTACAATGACTGTGGAAAACAGTCTGGCAGTTTCTTAAACTATAAAGCCTACACCTACCATATGGTGTACCCATTCCACTATTACATGTTTCCATACAGAAATGAAAGCATACATCCTCAGAAAGACTTATACGTTAATGTTCATAGCAGCTTTATTCGTGATAGCCCAAAACTAGAAACAATCTAAAAACCTGCACACAGGTGAATGGATAAATTGTGGTTATATCCATATCAGGGAATACTACTAACAATAAAAAGGAATCAATTATTGATACATGTGACAACTACAGAAAAATCTCAAAAGAATTATGCTGAGTGAAAAGAGCCAGACCAAAAAGAAAGGAAAAAAAAAAAGGAGTACACACTGTAGGATTCCAGTTACATAAAATTTTTTAAATTTATAGTGTCAGAAAGCAGACCAGACTAGAGATGAGAGGTGGGAAGGAAGAGAGGGATGCAGGAACAAATTACAAAGAGGCACCAGGAAACATCTGTGGGTGATAGATATGTTCATCTTGACTGTGGTGATACTTTCTGTTTTGCCAGTGTATACATATGTCAAAAGTTATCAAACTGTTATACTTTAAATATGTGGACATTGTTGTACCTCAATTATACTTCAATAAAGCTGTAAAGAAAGAAAAAAAGTAGAATGAAGTGTCAAGTACAGAGCTTTGGAGAACCCTGATATTTAAGGATAGAAGAAAGAAAAGGAATCACTAAAGAAGAAAGAAAAAATGATCATAGGCAGGATAAGATGCAAATTATTACAGTTATCAATGTCAGGGGAGTTGTAAACAGTGTAGAATGATAGAGAAATTAAGAAAGTTGGTGATTAAGATAAGACCAGTGGATTTAGGCATTAGGATATATGTATTAAAAGAGCAAAACATTCAGAGGTCACCAAAGAGACCAGTACTGAAGTCAGAATGTCAAGGGTTAGGGTTTCCCTGGTGGCGCAGTGGTTGAGAGTCCGCCTGCCGATGCAGGGGACACGGGTTCGTGCCCCAGTCCGGGAGGATCCCACATGCTGCAGAGCGGCTGGGCCCGTGAGCCATGGCCGCTGAGCCTGCGCGTCTGGAGCCTGTGCTCCGCAACGGGAGAGGCCACAACAGTGAGAGGCCCACGTACCGCAAAAACAAAACAAAACAAAACAAAAACGAATGTCAAGGGTTAAGAGAACGGGAGGTCAATGAGTGACAACAGAAGGACAGCACTCACCTGAGAAGTATTCAAACAAAAAAGAGAGAAAGTTGATGCAAGACAGAAGTTTCACTCACTAGTTATACGCTCCTTTCCTTCTTGACAACCATAGACAATATAAATGCATTTATGTTTTACTGGCATCATAATCAAAGATGTCATTAAAGATGTCAATCTACTGTATCATTAAATTTTTTTTCCAGGACCAAAAGCATTATGACATTTAAATAAAAATGTTCCTGACAACTTTATCCACCCTTCCAAAGTTCAATACCTATGAAATGAGTGATGGGGGAGGATCCTCTGATAACAACCCTGTTGAGGACTTGCTCCAGAATTTCTTGTCTGATCATCTCATGGATCTAAAAAGAACAGAAGAACCAATAAAATATTCCTTGGTGACCTTCAGCTTACAATTGTATCAATGCATGTTAGGCAGATTAAAGAACAGTCTGAATATGGGTAAAACTGGACTGTTTATTTCAAAGACAAATATAATGTGAATCATCTGGAAAGAATCACTCAATTCTACCCTCATTCTGTGCTCAGACAATTCATTAGCAGGGCAAACTTTTATTAGCCTAAAAGAGAGATCATATGAAAGTACTGCTACATATAAGGTCCAGCATCAAACAGGAATAATTCTACCTAGGTATCTATTACATGCCAACATCCATATTCCTGACAGTATGCACAACTTTTATTTTAAAATTTAAAAGCCCACGAAAATTTCTGAAAACCTAGAAAATCTTCACCAAGCCCTTCCTCAGTTTCTACAAGCAGAGCAATTGCCTAAAAAATGACCTGTTTTAAATTTTTACTTGAATTTTAGTTAAATTTCATACCTGAACTTGATAACTTTGGGGTACAGACTAATTACTTTCAGACCTTGGACTAATAATTTGATTATCATAAATTCTATGTTCTATAGATACCTTGACAAAGCCAACATCTGTGTGAAATCAAGTGGAACCTTCTTAGTTTTAAAAAAGATTAATTTAGAAACAAAAACCATTTTCTTTTCTAAGAATGTTTTTAATCAGATTATGGTTAAGGAGAGTCATATGTATCTAATACACAACTCTCAAGGACTATTATATGGCATTCACTTCATAGTTCTGGATCAGAACATCAGATTTACATTTAAATTGGCCTCCAAATAACATTTTCAGCAGATACTTTTGGTGTGTAGATACAGTGAACAACTGAATGTAAAGAAGATGTCTTAGAGAAATCACTAGCAAAGCAAATTTGTTTAGTCTCAGATATGATCTTTTTTTTAACTTGAAATGAATTTTTGAAAGCTATTTCAGAAATTAAGATTGAGATGATAGTCATAATATGGTAATGAATTAGAAGAGTGTAAATTCCCCATTTTTGGTTCTTCAAAAACAATGAACCAATAAGCATGATTCTTCAAGCTTGATGTTCTACAGCAACCTAAAAGATTATTTTTTGTATAAGGGAATTTTAAAAACCCAGAAATGATTTACTGCTAGAGGAAATCATGAGGAAGTTAACTTATATTCAAACTTCTAAGAAATGGTCAGGAAGAACAGAAATTAGAATAAATGAGAATCTCATATAAATAATGAGTGAGAAAGTAAGTATTCCATCAAACTGGGTCTATAATGTTTCAATTACTATCCCAATCTCTGTTCTGGGAAACTGCTACATACTCAAATTGCCCTGTCCCCCAAACTCCCAAGTTAATGCCCTATTTATAATATAATTTAACAAAATTAGGGAATGGTTGCTAAACTAGAGTCTCACCTTGAAAGTTTCCAACAGGATATTAGCTCCCAGCTTACATGCATGCTGGTTTGGCATTCTAGAAAGACCTGAGCTGGCTTCAATAGTCTTTCCATCAAGAATCTTCTTTGGCCCATAGGAATCCATTAAAATGAAGCCAAGTTCTACCAGGCCCTGAGTAACATGATCCCAACTGTGAACACTGCAAGAAAACAAAGTTTAGTTAAGAAGAAAAACTTAGTAAAATACCTTACCTCTATATTCTCTGCCATGTTACATATTTCCCAAACTTGACCTGGATAACCAACACTCCACATAAATTCTGAATTTCTTAATGAACAGTAATGGGAATGGCAGGCAAGCAATCTCTACTGACAGAACACTGAGAAAATCCAAAAACTACAGAACATTAAAAAACATATGGAAGAAACTGGAATATCTCAATGTACTGACCATTAGAGATTTCTATTCAAGATTTCATGACTAGAAGTTAACTGCTGCTTCTTCTATTCCCCTCATGCCAATAACAACACTTACACTATACATATGCTTACAAGTTTGCCTCCCTCTCTAAACTGAGACTCTCTACGATGGAGAGTAACACAGTAGTCATATTTTTACCTATATAGCCTAGCACAAAGGCTGGCATATAGAAGGCACTAAGTAAATAATTACAGTAAGAATATTTATATTCATATTTATATCATATTCATATCTATAGTATGAATTGATGAATGACTGGGTTTCAAAAGCATGAGCTGAAACTACAAATAGCCTTTGTAAAGCAGTAGAATCCTTGGTGATGTTATACCACTTAATGTTACCCACTATAGTGGAAATGTATGTCTATAATAACCTTTATATCATATCTACCTGCTAAACAGCAACAAATTATAATGCAGCATTAAAGAATGAAGGAGATAGTTGTGAACAGATTCTCATAACATTTTGACAGATTTTAATAATAGTCACACTCTGGAGATCTGGGATCAAGATAATAGACTGAGCACATGCTCCATTCTTCCCACCCCAAATACCTACCAATGACAGAAAAGATACTTATACCTATGTGCGAATGTCTGTATGTGGTGTATACGTACAATCCATGATAATGTGGAAAAATAAGAGGTGTTTTTGACTCTCTAGAAATTATGAAGAATCCTTAAAAAGTGAACATAATATAAGAAGGAAGCCACAGAACACATAGTGTAAAATGAAGGGGTGCCTCCAAAAGCAGATACCAAAGGCAGATATACTGGGAACTAGAAGGAACCTTGGGGCAACTTTTGTGCATGAACAGTTTGGTACACAGCAGCCTTCTCTACCTTTTTCTCCAAGACACCACTGCATCCGCAGTTTATGCCAAAAAATAAGCAACCATGAGGCCTGTCCTTGGATGGGATCTGTGCATAGAGGAGCTTGGGCCTGAGAGGCAGAGCAGCACTCTAAGAGGATGACAACATGCTGGAGGATTAGGGCAATGCCACACCTAGAAGATTAGCCTTTGGTACATCCTACCACTATCCTCAAGCCACAGAGGTAGAATGTGTTAAAAGATACAGCACTCTCAGACAAACTAATGGGGAATATAAAAAACAGTAATAAGGAGATAAGCAATAGCCACCAAATACAAGAAAATAATATCACCATGAAAGAGAAGCACCAAACTCAATGAAGAGAACTAATCGCTACGGGAAAAGGTTAATGGAACAAACAGAAGATTTTAAAAGTCTAATGAATATCCTCAGAGAAGTAAGAAAGAATATTATAGCATGAAACAAAAAATGAACTGTTATGAAAATAGAACCAATTAGAAATTTTGGAAATAAAAACATGATGGACGGAGTGAAAAACTTAATAAATGGACCTAAGAATAAAATGGGCAGAGCTGAAGAAATAATTATTGAGAAGAGTGAGCTAAGGAATTTTTGTTGAACTTGACACAAAAAGATAAAAATATGAAAAGCGTGAAAGAAAAATTAAGAGATACAGCACACAGATCAAGAAATTCCAACAGTTAATAGGAGACAACAGAAAGAAAAAGGGGAGACAGTACACAAAGAAAATAGAAGAAGAAAATCATTACAGAGTTTAGGAGACATGACTCCTTACAGTGAGAGGGCACACCAATTACCAAGCAGAAATGAATTAAAAAGGAACTTACATAAACACAAATTGTGTTAAATTTCAGAAGATCAAGGATAAAAATAAAGTCTTAAAAGTTCCCATGAAGAAAAATAACAGATTATCTAAAATAATACAAGAATCAGATAACCATCAGACTTTTCATCAGCAATTCTAGATGCAAAAAGACAATGTAAAACTGATTATAAACTCAGAATTTTAAACCTCGTCCAACTATTATTGTTCAAGTGGAAGAGCAAAACAAAGACATTTTCAGATATGAAAAGTTTACTATCCACAAACCGTATCAGAAAGGATTACTGCAAAAAATATATACGTATCAGAAAGGATTACTGCAAAAAATATATACTTATGGCATATTTCCAAGTGAAAAGTATGAGGTTCAAAAGATAGATGTAGGTCTTCCCTGGTGGCGCAGTGGTTCAGAGTCCACCTGCCGATGCAGGGGACACGGGTTCGTGCCCCGGTCCAGGAAGATCCCACATGCTGCGGAGCAACTAGGTCTGTGAGCCATGGCCGCTGAGCCTGCGCGTCTGGAGCCTGTGCTCCCTAACGTGGGAGGCCACAACAGTGAGAGGCCCGCGTACCGCAAAAAAAAAAAAAAACATAGATGTAAACAAAGAAACCAGTAAAATTATGAAGTCTAAATAAGTATAGTCTGTTAATAATCTTAACAAGAATGAAGTGGAGAAATAGTGTGTGCTGTGGGCTAAAGTTCCCATCTTGGAGGGAGGAGAATGTTGTAGTCAGTTTGCTACAAAATGTTTATCTGTAACATGAAAGAGCTCACACATGATTGGTAAATAGGGGAGGTAAGTATAACCTGGAAGTTGTATTGGCTCATAGGTGATTTTTTTCCTAGTACATTAATGTTCTGCACCTCTAAGTATCTGCAGGTAAACACAAAGTATGTCAATATAGCTAAATATAGCAAACCATGGAGACAAACCACAGACAAAGCATGACACAGTAAAGACTGTTATAACAGCTAACATATATTCTGAAATACAACATTAAACATGAAAGTAACAACTAGGATGGTTACCAGTTTTTTCAACTTGATTTAAAATGGATTTGCCTAAAACTGCTAATTTAATTGTCTAAAACTGCTAATTCAATTCCATCCATCAGTCCCAAACTGCAACAGTTAAAGTAAATAAAACTCGGTTTTCTACTCACCTAAAAAGCCAATGAAGACTCAGGCCAATAGAGTAGTAATGCATGAAAGGAAATAGCATGAAAGGAGCAAAGGTACCTACTTCAGTTTTGTATCCTTGCTATCAAGGTGGCCAAGAACTCAGCCCTTGGGATTCAAGGATCTTCTGATCTTAACACCAAATACCCTATGAACCTTATGGTTCATGAACTTACCTATTCTTTACCACTTCCAAGATCATGGTTGAAACACAACATCTATGAGGAACTAGATTCTGAAGAAATTTTGAGCCTTGGAGAAGCTGAAGATCCTTAAAGCTTTTTATAACCAAAGACTTTAAAAGGTCAAATACCTAATATAATGAAAGAAATAGGAAAATGAAGAAAAAAATGATAGCCCATACTATAGAATCTTAGCCCTGTAATTGTTCCTACTTGCTGCCATACACTCATATCCCTATGACAACTGTTTCACTGATGAGTATGATACAAAAATTATGACTTTCAGTGGGAACTTAAAAGAGCTGAAGACAGGCCTTCCTTGAGAGAAAAAGGGCTAAAAATCAATATTACCCACAACCAGAGAAACACATGAGAAAAAAGGGTAAAGGATTTTATATTTTCATTCTTTCAAATAACAGATTCTCATTAATTTCAAGTTGATCAGGGACAGTTTCTTAGACAGCTACAACATAATACAACTGCAATGAACACCCAGCTAAACTTCCCATTCTTGCTACTTGGACTGTGTGATGTTTCCACTCTTATTCCCATCTCACCACCTGGCTTACCACACAATAGGAAGTGGAGGTATAAACCAAGTATCTGAAGAAGTCTTCAAGCAGCCCACAGAGAACAGTGTGGGCCTACATTCTTATAGGGGAATATGCTGCTGGCAGGGTGGGAGTGGAATTGTTTAGGAAAAGATAATAAAAAAAAACAGGCTATTGTACACTTTATCAACTACAGAAGGAACCAAAAAGTCATTCATAAATACCTGTTCCTCAAATCTTTGTATTCTTGTTACAGAGAGGAAGAGGGCAATGCTGAAAGGACATATATTACTACTGAAATCTCCTTGCTGTCCTGCCTAGAACAGATAAACCAAAAAGGAGTCATAACGTACATCTTAAAAGTATAACATATCCTACTTAAAAACAAGTCCTTAGATGGATCAGAAACCTAAATATAAGAGCTAAAACTATAAAACTTTTAAAAGGAAACACAGTAGGAAATCTTCAAGACTTTGGATTAAAGATTTCTTAGATACAATAACAAAAACATAATTTATATTAGAAAAAAACTGATAAATTGGATCTCATTAAAAATCAAAACTTTTGTGCTTCAAAAGACACCATTAAGAAAATGAAACAAGCTGCAGACTGAAAAAAATATTTGCTAATTACATACATGATAAAGGACTTGTACCCATGATATACAAAGCATTCTTAAAACTCTTTAAGTCACAATCAAAAAATGGGCAAAAGATCTGAATAGACATTTCATCAAAGATATTAGAACAACTAAATAAGCACATGAAAAGATGTTCGGTTATCATCAGTCACTAAGGAATTGCAAAGTAAAACCTCTATGAGATACTGTTTCACAGCTATTAGAATAGGTATATTAAAAAAAAAAAGAGACAGTAACAAATGTTGGCCAGGATGTGGATAAACAGGAGCCCTCATACAGTGTTGACGGATATGTAAAATGATGTAGCCACTTTGGAGAACAATTTGGTAGTTTCTTTAAATTATAAACATATGGGACTTCCCCAGTGGTCCAGTGATTAAGACTCCGTGCTTTCACTGCAGGGGGCGCAAGTTCGATCCCTGGTCGGGGAACTATGATCCCACATGCCACACGGCATGGCCAAGAAAAAAAGAAAAACATTATATATAAATATATATATAGACATGAATGTATTACATAACCCAGAAATTCCACTTGTAGGTATCTACCCAAGAGAAATGAAAACATATGTGCACACAAAGACGTGCATGTGAATGTTCACAACAGTATTATTCATAATAGCCAAAAAGTAAAAACTCAAATGTCCATCAACTGGTGAAAAGCTAAACAATGGATATGTCTATACAATGGAATACTATTCAACAATAAAAAGGAATGAAATATTTGTTAGTGCTACAACAAGGATAAACCTCGAAAATTATGCTAAATGAAAGAAGCCATACACAAAAAATTACATGTTGTATAATTCTATTTATAAGAAATCAGGAAAGGTAAATCTACAGAAACAGGCAAGAAGGATCTTACGAGGTGATGAAAATGTTCTAAAACTGAATTATGATGATGGTTGCACAACTGGGTAAACTTATGAAAAATCAATGAATTACACACTTAAGATGGGTGTATTTTTTTTTCTTTCTTTTTTTTTTTTTTGGCTGTGTTGGGTCTTCGTTGCTGTGCGTGGGCTTTCTCTTGTTGCAGTGAGCAGGGGCTACTCCTTGTTGCGGTGTGTGGGCTTCTCACTGTCCTGGCTTCTCTTGTTGTGGAACATGGGCTCTAAGTGCGCAGGCTTCAGTAGTTGTGGCACGTGGGCTCAGTAGTTGTGGCGCACAGGCTTAGTTGCTCCACGGCATGTGGGATCTTCCTAGGCCAGGGCTCGAACCCGTGTCCCTTGCATTGGCAGGCAGATTCTTAACCACTGTGCCACCAGGGAAGCCCCAAATGGGTGTATTTTATGTTATGTAAATTGTACCTCAATAAAGTTTAAAAAATAGGTCTTTGAGCCCTGAAAGAAATGATAAGAAACAAAAGAAAAAAAGGAATACAGCTTCCCTGGTGGAGCAGTGGTTAACAATCCTCCTGCCAATGCAGGGGACACGGGTTTGATCCCTGGCCCGGAAAGATCCCACATGCTGCAGAGCAACTAAGCCCGTGTGCCACAACTACTGAGTCTGCATGCCACAAATACTGAAGCTCGCGCGCCTAGAGCCTGTGCTCCGCAACGCGCCTAGAGCCTGTGCTCTGCCGCAAGAGAAGCCACGACAATGGGAAACCCATGCACTGCTATGAAGAGTAGCCCTGGTTCGCCGACTAGAGAAAGCCTGTGCACAGCAATGAAGACCCAACACAGCCAAAAATAAAAACAAATAAATAAATTAATTAAAAAAAAAGAAAAAAAAGGAATAAATATAAAATCAAAGATGAATAAAACAAAAACCAACAAACAAATATAAAACAGTCAGTAAAGCTGGTTCTTTGAAAAGATCAATAATATAGTCACTGTAAACCTAAATAAAAAGAAGAGTGAACAGATACAGAGAAGACAAAGGAGCTTTAAAGGCTAGTTCCCACATCATGGTCTTTAAATATCCTTTCCTACAAAAGGGACCCAAGGCTCCTTAGAGAAATCAGGATGGGGTAAGGAAAGTACAAGTGTGTCTTGGATAGCTTATGCCACAGAAGTGCTCAAAGACTAATGGGGCCATGTCAGAAGGACACATAAGCCTACCTCAAGGATCCAATTAGCCAAATATGGGTCACTTTGAGTACTGCATACGAGTAGATTGAATTTTAAAAGGTTCATTGACTGCATAACAATATCCAAAAAAATGGGGGGGGTGGCTCTTTTCACAGAAGAAAACCAGCTAATAATGTAGAAGGAATGACAGAATTAAAAATTTCTAATCTCAATTCTACCATTTTGCAACTCCCAGTATAATTAGTGATTTAGGCCAAGAATCATCAGTAGACGGGAAAACAAAATCCACTGTGTGAAAGGTTGCTGAGGAAAAGAATTTTCGCATGCCTCGAATTATGATCCCATGGATTACTTTCTAATTACAAAGGGAAACATATATCTTTGCAAATGAAGAAAACTGATGGTCATTGTCTTGATCAAATGATTTGGCTAAGCCTGCCTGATACTATGAGCCTCTTGACATAATGCAATAGAATAGTGGTTGGCAAACTACAGCCTCTGGGACAAATCTAGCCCATCACCTATTCTTGTACAGCCCATGAGCTAAGGCTGATTTTCACTTTTTTAATTGTTGAGGGGGAAAAAAACATCAAAGGAAGAATAATATTCTGTGACACACGAAAATTAAATAAAATTCAAATTGCAGTGCCCATGTAGTTTCATTGGCACACAGTCACAGTCATTCATTTATGTGTTGTTTCTGGCTGCCTTCTTGCTACAACAGTAGGGCTGAGTAGCACTGACAGAGACCGTATCACCTGCAAAGCCTAAAATAGTTACTGTCTGTCCCTTCAGAGAAAGTTTGCTGACCCCAACAAGAGAAAGTATACAACATCACTTATGACATATTCTTGCCAAAAATGTTTAACTTGAATCTAATCATGAGGAAACAGACAAATCTGACAATGAGAGACACAAGAAAACTGGGCTGGATGCTTCAAAAAACTCAATGAAAAGGTATTAATCCTTATTCTTAGGAGACATCTGTGGAAGTATTCAGGCATTGAAGTGTCATGATTTCTTCTTTTAAATGGTTCAGAAAAAAATCTATACTTGTGAGAAAGTGAGATAAGGTAAATGTAGCAAAATACTTAAAAAGAGTTCAAAACATTTCTAATTTTTATCTTACTACTTCACAAATATTTAATGATGAATGACTTAGCTTCACAAAACCCCACAATATATTACTAGAAATAGGCAATTTCCCCAATTCACAAATATGGAAACAGAGGTCAAGACTGAAGCTCATAGAATAATGGAGCTAAGGTTAAATTTTGAGTTTCCTGCTGAACAGTCTTCACCTTTTTTTTTTAAACACTAACACACTTAAGGTATGGTTTTAAAATGGAACTTGCTTAAGAATGTAGTGATATCATACATCTTCCACTTTCAAAGTAAAAAAAAAGAGATCCTCTAGACCCAGGGTAGTTCTACAATATTTCTATGTATTTGTTTCCTGTCATTAACGGGCATAAAAGAGGCTTGAGTTCAAACATCCCTTTTTCATAAAGAGATCCTGGATCTCCTTAAGAGTGTGGGGCTACCTTTAAGAGTTTCAGTAGTTCTCTGCCTAGTTCACAGTCCAACTTGATGGCAAACACAATGTGTAGAATAATGGTGCCTTCCACGTGACGAAGTTCACCTGATGGTACAGTAATAAAATCCAACAGCCTAAAAGATTCAACAGAACGGTATGAGCTATAGTTTGGGAAAGAGACAACAGTGCATATGCTCATATGAACAAACAGAAAAACGCAAGCTGAACTGATATGATCCCTGGAGGCAGGCACAAAGTACAAAATCTACTGTCTCATTCTCTGCTCCTTTTTACAAAACTTCTTGAAAGAACGAACTGTCTATAGTCATTATTTCCACTTCTTTACCTCTTCCCAGTTCAACTGAATTCAATTAGGCTTCTGTCCCCTCCCTAACCTCCCTTCCAATGCTATTAGTAGCCCTTGCAAGAATAATCAAATGACCTCTACACTGTCAAAACCAATAACCAAGTTTCATCTTAATTAAGCCTCAGCAGATTTGACCCAGTTGACCCCTTCTTTTTTGAAACATTTTCTTCTCTTGGCTTCTGGGGCATTGTCACTGGCCTCTTTATTTGTGCTGGCTCATCCTCCCTTTAAATGGTGAATGCCTCTGAGCTCAATCTTGGGTTTCTTTCTCTTCTCTTCACGATTTCCCTAGGTGACCCTATCCAGTCTGAAGGCTTTAGTCCTTTCCAATCTCTATCTCCTGTCCTGACCTCCCCCTAAAACCCCAGACTGCCTGCTCAACACCTCCATATGGGATACTAATATACATCTCAAACTTACATGGTCAAAACTGAGCTTATTTCCCCCTAAACCTGCTTTTTGTCAGTCTTTCCTAACTCAGTATATAAGACCACGTTCTAATCAACTGCTCAAGCCAAATAACTAAAAGTTATTCCAGATTAGAAGCAGTAGGCTGAAACAGGATTAAAAGCAAAAATTCTTCAGCCAAACTGCTTGAATTCAAATCCCAGGTCCACCAATTTATGGCTACATAACCCTTGGAAATTCCTTAATTTCTGTGTGCCTTGGTTTCTACATGCATAAGACAGAGGCAAAACAGAGTTGCTGTAAGGTTTAAAGTGCTTAGAACAGCACTTGGCACAGAGCAAGCACTCTGTATCTGTTTCAAAAAAAATCTTCTTTTTCAGTCACATCATGCTGAGTCCTGCCTTTGCACTAACTGTTCCACTAACTGAGAATGTGCTTTTTCCTGATCTGTATATTGTGGCTCTTATCATTTAGGCTTCAGTTAACATAGCACCTTCTCAGAGAAGTTTTCCCCGACCACTCAACCTAAAGTAGCTATGCTGTCACTATCACATCATCCATTTGAAATATATGCATAACACTTTTCACTCTAATATTTTTGTTATTTATTCATTTTCTTTTCTCTTCTCGTTGAAATATCTCCATGAGAGCAGGAACCTTGTCTGACTGGTTCATCACTGTAGTCCTAGGGCCAAATAGTTTCTGACACAAAGTAAACACTTAAATAGCTTTTAAGCTTGCAACTTACAGAACAATTACTGCTGTTTTCCTGGAAAGATTAAAATGAAAGAGTTGAAGAGACTGCATTATTCTTTTAATTTTATTACTGAGCAGCTAAGGGGGACTAGGGAAATCCTGTGCTGAGGTGAAGGTATGGACTGAACAGTTAGATAACAATGAGATGAACTTGGAGAAATGATTTTATTTCTATACTGTATTACTCACTCGTCGCCACTCTGTTCCTCATTGTGCTGCTTATCTAGCTTGTTGAAGAAAGCTATGATTCCTTCCAAAACCCTCTTCCGGCTTCCCTGAAAAAAATACAAAATAAGTAAGGTCTCACCATAAAGGGCAAGTTGAACTTAAAGTTCTTTTCAGCTTGAAGGATTTTCAAGTATGAATTTAAATAGATAAATTATAACCTAGAGTCACACTAAGAATTTACAGAACACTTTCACGTTGAAATTGAGTTTGAAATACATCTTAATATCAGATTTTAAGGGGCCTATAGTCCACCCTTTCTGAGATCTTTATCCCTTTTACTACCACACACACACAAAATGTGGTACTACAAGAGATAATGTATGTTTACTTGGGCTGAGGACATGACCTTTTTACTAGATCAAATCATCACACATGAAATAAAAGCATCTATGCCCTAGCATATAAAACAAGAGTATGAATAAGCTGAATGGTACCAACTGGTCATTTCACCAGAGTTAAAAAAAAGCAAAATTTTCATTTATACCTTTGAGGAGAGAACCAGAAGCTGATAGACCAAGGGTGGTATTTCTTGAAGATTCAATTCAGAGAACATCGTCAACACTTTTCCCACCACAATTTCCACCTCTTCTGCAGTCAGAGGGACATCCCTGTGGATCAAAGATTCTAAAGATCAGGGCTTCCCTGGTGGCGCAGTGGTTGAGGGTCTGCCTGCCGGTGGGGAGGCCGCGGGTTCGTGCCCCGGTCCGGGAGGGTCCCACGTGCAGCGGAGCGGCTGGGCCCGTGAGCCGTGGCCACTGGGCCTGTGCGTCCGGAGCCTGTGCTCTGCAGCGGGAGAGGCCACAGCAGTGAGAGGCCCGCGTACCGCAAAAAAAAAAAAAAAAGATTCTGAAGATCAGAGCCTAATTTGGGAGATATTAGAATACTATAACTACCTCTTTTGAGTTTTCTCTAATGCAGAACCTTAAAGGGGACCAATAACCTTACCTAAGCAAAGTTATCTTGGAAAAAAAAATCATAAAGTTATACTTTAAATAAGAAATCAAAGCAAAAAAGAGTGGGGGGAAATTCTGTAAAAGAAAACAGAGGTACCGATACTCTTATTTAGGGAACAGTGGTATCTGAGCTTGCTACATTTCAGTTTCTAGTAGGTAAGTTCTCACAGCAGGATATAAAAAGAAAAGGGAATGATGATGCTTACTTGAACATGGAGGTGAGTTGGATTACATACTGATGATCCCATCTGATTAAAGAAATTGACACAGAAAGTTTATGTCATTTAAACTTATTTACATATTACTTTGTAAAATTAGTAAGGAGGAAAAAATTAGGGCCATTTCAAGTTTGATTTGGTACTACTGGGAAACAAGATCAAAGAAATGACATTTAAAACAATGAAATAACAGCTTTTAACCTATCAGACTGGCAAAATCAAACTCTGATGATATTCAGGGCTGGTGAGATTTTGGGAAACAAGTACTTCACATACCGCTTTAGGGGATGTACACTGATATAATCCTTCTGGGAAGACAAGTTGGCAATACTACTCATCAACTTTAAAAATGCACATAACCAAAGACCCACCCAACTTACTGTTAGAAATATATCCTATGTACATGCTTATAAAAGGTCACCTAGACATACAGGATGTTAATTCCAACACTTCTTATAATAGCAAAAACCCAAATAGCCAAATATTATTTATCGGCAAAAACCAAATAATTTAACAATTGGACACTAGCCAAATATTATAACAGAATACTATGGAACTATTAAAAAGAATGATGTAAAGTGGTATATGCTGACATGAACAGATGTGTTAAATGAAAAATGAAAGGTATATTACAATGTAATGAATAAACTCTTTTGTGTAATTAAAAACAAACAAATAAATGGATAAATATACATGTGCTGATTCATGCCTAAAATTATTTCTGTAAGGGACTTCCCTGGTGGCACAGAGGTTAGGAAACCGCCCGCCAATGCACGGAACACGGGTTCGAGCCCTGGTCCGGGAAGATCTCACATGCTGCAGAGCAACTAAGCCCGTGCACCACAACTCCTGAGCCTGTGCTCTAGAGCCCGCGAGCCACAACTACTGAAGCCTGTGTGCCTAGAGCCCTTGCTCCGCAACAAGAGAAGCCACCGCAATGAGAAGCCCACACACCGCAACAAAGAGTAGCCCCTGCTTACCGCAACTAGAGAAAGCCCACGCACAGCAACAAAGACCCAATGTAGCCAAAAATAATTAATTAAAAAAATATATATATATATATATTAAGGATTTCTTACTATAAATATACACACACACAGATATATATATATATATATAAAGAATTTTTCATCTTTGATGTATGTCTTTATATACTTCATTTTTAATGGGTATAAGTTACGTGGAATGGCTCTACCTTAACTTATTGATACATAGCTTACATACCATAACTTACATATCTCTATTATTGTATGCTTAAGTTGGTCACAAATTTCTGTGTTGAAATGTTCATATATGAAAATTTTCTTATATGTTGCAATTTATCCTTAGAGTAGATTCTCATATTTCTAGTTTAAAGATACAAACATCACTTATACATCTCACTCCCTCAAAAAAATATAAAAGATAGTGGTAGGGTGACTTCCAGCCTTAAGGACCTTGGGACTCCAAATACTGCTATAGGGATAAACTGCTGTGTTAAGATGGAGAGTCAAGTAAGTAGAAACTATATGTATAGTCTTAGAACAGAGAATAGAGTAAATAATCTCTCTCAAAAATTCATCACAGACTAAATGGTTTTATAGTGGTAGACCATAAACCAAAATGGACTAAAAACTTGAGAGGTATAAATTCCTAAAATAAATGATAATTCTTTTTTTGGTCACTTGTAGTCCTGAGAAAGTTCTACATATTAATAAGAAAGACTCACCTGCCAGAACAGAGGGTGTTAATCAACTGCTTCTTACATTCTTCCCCACTTAGTTCACCTAGAAATGCAAAATACACAGAGGAATAAATTTAATTCAGTGAAGAGAGTAAAAGCCACTAAGATTGGAAGAAAATTACCTTTTCCATAAGCTAGATTTTCCTTCTTGGTAGCAAGGGCAGTGAAAATGATGGGTAATAGCTCCAAAGATTTTCCATTCGTTAGGTTGCCCTCTTTGACAGCATCAACAAACTCATTGGCTAATTCAACCAATAATGCTCCTGGAAAATTGTGAACCTAAAAGTTCATGGGATTAAAAAAATGTTAAGCAGAAATCTAAATGTTTGATATCTCTTTCTAAGAAATACTCTTTTGCTGAATTAACAGAACTGGCATTGAAACCTAGAACTGGTCCTTTAAGTGATTCAGGGAATCATTCTGCTCTGGTATAAACTTATAATTGTAAAGGATTTCATAGATCAGGATCTTCCACCAGCTCCCTGATGTTTTCAAATACGCCAACTCTTCAAAGAGATACATGTCCATGATACCAGAAATGTAACATAAACATCTAAATGGTTTATGGCTCATCCATCAACTATTTTGTTTTATAACAGTAGTTCTCATTCATAAATAGGAGCTATGGTAGGTTGGGAACACTTAAGTTTTCCCTCCCTCCACAAATTACAAACCCCCCAAAATCCACCCAAAACCAAAAAAGTTTTTGTTTTCCATCTCACCTCCAGCATTAGTAATCCTATGATTTCAGATGCTACTTCTTTCTGCAAATCCCCCGATTCCAACAACTGGACACAACAACTGTATATCTTAAGTCTCCTAAGAGCTCCAGCTTCCTCAGAACAGGGGAAACCTTATTGTTTTAAACAGGTGGTACAGAAACAAAGAAAGAAAAAAGGGAGAATTCTTACAAGGTTGAAGGGTAAACAGGAAAAACAAACAGCTCTGTAGTTGAATATAGAAACAGAATTATCAAACTACTTATTACTATGGTGTTTAGGACAGCAATATTTAGGAGCTTTGAAAAAGTATTTAATTTAGACAAAAAACTGAAACATTACCTTTTCTACTTCCACCCATGTCATTAATTTTAAAAATAATTTTATAGTGCAGAAGAAGGAACACCTTCTAATATACTTTAGAGCTTTTCTGGGATCCAGTAACCCAAATTAAGTGCCTTTAACATACTTCACTTCAAAACATCATCACTGATTGATGTCAGTAGGAATGTAGAGTAATAAAGACCTTGGAAAATGCTCTCCTCCATAAAAGCAACTAGAACACTAACAAAAATAGTGAAAACCAACTTGTTCAGAATTCTGGAAATTAACCAGACTTGCAACAATCCAGGGAGAGTTTATTTAAGATAAACAGCTGAATCTAAGCGAGAATAGCAAGCTCTGTTGTGTTTCAACATGCCCTCATTCCACCTCCTAACCCCTACCCCCACCAGTCCAGCAGTCTTTAAAACCAACAGTTCACACTCATGGTACAAGCCATCAGTCTAGCAGCCTCTGGAGGGGACAGAATATGATTGGAGCTCCACCAAAGCCCAATTCTCAGGTAACTGTCATTATTTGACCTGTCTGGCTATTCCCTAGAAATTTTCACTCGCAAGACCTGTCTTAACTTGGCCTGACTTAGAACGCGCCCAGTGCAATCTTTTACCAGGGGCATTTGTCTAAACCAGTTGCAAGTGATTACTTTTTCAGCTGCCTGGAGAGCAATAACAGTTGGGCATGCAACAAGCTGACCAAAGAACTTAAAATATAAGTCTGGAGAAAGGTGCATAGGGGACTTTGAAACATTCTGACATATTCCTGGGAACCTAGGAGGCCATGAAAATATTTAGGGTGGTGCATATGGAAAGGGCTGTGTGTATGGCCAGGCAACACCCAAGAGGACCCTAATCTCTCACCTCTGGATGATCCTGAGGCTCTGCACAAGCAGAAGGGCTAAGGAGGACTTATAAGCTACCTGAGAACTGAAGGTGTGCACCTGACATGCACAGGGTCCCTCAGCAAAGGCTGGGAAACTCACTGGTTCCAGGCATTTTAAAGGAAATCTTTGCCAAATCATTAGCTGACCACAAAGCTAACCAAACAGAGACTTCAGTAGCCACACAGAACAGTGCCCATACACAACAAACAATACATATTTTACAAAATTAGTTCAGAAGAATAACTATTAAAAAAAAAAAGCAACAACAGATCTGGGGGAGGGGGGTGGTATCTGATTTCCAGAATTCCCACAAAATATCATTTAAAATGTCCAGTTTTCAGCAACAAAAAATAAAAAACATACAGGGAAACAAGAGTATGGTCCATACACAGGAAAAAAAGGAATCAATAGAAACCGTCCCTGAGAGCGCCCAGATATTAGATTTACTAGACAAAGACTGAAATCAGCTATTCTAAATATGTTCAAAGAACTAAAGGAGGGCTTCCCAGGTGGCACAGTGGTTGAGAGTCTGCCTGCTGATGCAGGGGACACGGGTTCGTGCCCTGGTCTGGGAAGATCCCACATGCCGTGGAGCGGCTGGGCCCGTGAACCATGGCCGCTGAGCCTGCGCGTCCGGAGCCTGTGCTCCACAACGGGAGAGGCCACAACAGTGAGAGGCCCGCGTACCACAAAAAAAAAAAAAGAACAAAAGGAAACCATGTCTAAAGAACTAAAGGAAAATATAAAAATGATGTCTCACCAAATAGAGAATATCAATAAAGAGATAGAAATTATAAAAAAGAACCAAATAACAATTCTGGAATTAAAAAGTACAATAATTGAACTGAAGAACCCACTAGAGGGGCTCAACAGGAGATCTGATCTGGTAGAAGAAAGAATCAGAGAACTTGAAGATAGAGCAATTGAGATTATCCAGTCTCAGGGACAGAAGGAAAAAGAAGAAAAATGATCAGAGCTTCAGAGACCTGTGGGATCCCGTCACGAATACCAACATAGACATAATGAAAGTCCCAGAAGGAAAGGAAAGAGAGAAAGGAGAAAAAAGAAGTAATGGCCAAAAACTTCCCAATTTTAATGAGAACGCTAATCTACACATTCAGTGAATTCCCTGGCAGTCCAGAGGTTAGGACTCTGTGCCTTCACTGCCGAGGGCCCAGGTTCAATCCCTGGTCGATATCACACAAGCTACACAGTGCAGCCAAAAAAACAAAGCAAACAAACAAACAAAACCCACATTCAAGAAGCTCAAAGAACTCCAAACAGGATAAACCCAAGAGATCCACATTTAGACACACCATCGCAAACTATCAAAATCAAAGATGCCTCATCATAAAGAAAACCATATGTGAAAAACCCACACTTAACATCATACTCAATAAGGGAAGATTGAAAACTTTTCCGTAAGATAGGAAAAATACAAGGATGCCCACTTTTGCCACTTCTATTCAACATAATACTGGAAGTTCTAGATAGAGCAATTATTGCATTTAGTGCCGCTGAACTGTACAGTTAAATAAAAAAGTTAAAGACAAGAAGAAAATATTGAAAGCAACAAGAGAGAAGCAACTCATCTGGTAAAAGGAGTACTCAATACAATTAACAGCTGATTTCTCACTTAAAAAAATCATTAAAGGGCAGAAGGAAATGGGATAACATAGTCAAAGTACTGAAAGAACTCAACAGCCAGAAAAACTATCCCTCCAAAACTGTCAACCAAGAACTCTATAGCCAGAAAAACTATCCCTCCAAAATGGAGAAATTAAGACATTCCCAGATAAACAAAAGAGAATTTGCTGCCAGAAGACCTGCCCTAATGCTAAAGGGAGTCTTTCAGGCTGGAATGAAAGGACACCAGACAGTAAATTGAATCCACATGAAATAGAGAACATCAGTAAAGGTAACTACATAGGAAAATATGAAAGACAGTATAAATGTACTTTGTAATTATTTTTTCTATCTGATTTATAAGACACCTGCATAAAACAACAATTATAAATCTGCATTGGTGGGAATAAATGTGTAAAGATGTAATTTATAGGACAATAATAGCACAAAGGAGGAAGGGGGAGAATAAAGCTATAGGTAGAGCAAAGTTTTATAACTATTAAATCTAAGCTGGTATTAATCTAAACTAGATTGTTATAAATTAACTCATTATTGCCCATGGGAATTTTTGCAGAAACTAATGCCTGTGGCCAGCGATTTTTATTTTGGCCAGCCAAAAAATTAATTGTTATTTCACTAACACTTTGTGGGTTATTACATTCAATACTTAGATCTGACACACCTGTAAAGTCTTCTAATTTTTGTAAAATGTTGTCTTCAAGCCACTCTTCTGTAGAAGCAAAGGAGCATTATCCTGCACCATGAATTTCATTTTCACTTTCTGTATCAGACTCAATCACTAAGGTTTTTTGTCTTTTTGTTGGTCTAATATTCACATTGTCTGAATCAGAATTATATTCTGAAGAACTATCATCTTCTGAGACACTAGTATATATGTCACTTGGACAATCAGACAAAGTATCTGCATAAAATTCACCAAAAACTTTTTCACTCAAAATTTCATGATGTGTCATTTTTGAAAATTTTACATTTATAATATACACAAGATTGAAGCAAAAACCAAACGGAACAAAATGTGAATGATAATGACAATCATAGGTTGTATAATGAACCCTTGATCGATTTCAAGCTCTAACAACTTCTCATGGTGATGTTAATTGTAGCACTCTCTAAAAATGTATTGATATGTCTCTGGTCAATAATGTGTTAAGATGTCAGTTCTAATTGCCAAGGCAAGCACTAAGAAGGTAACTGAATAAAATAGTGAAAAAGATTACAAAGGAATTAAAATGGTACACTAGAAAACACCTACTTAACATATAACACGTAAGGTAGTAACAGAGGAACAAAAAGACATGACGTAAAGAAAACAAACAGCAAAACGGCGGATATCAATCCTACTCTTTCAGCAATTATGGCAAATGTAAAGGGATTAGATACTCCAATCAAAAGGCAAAGATTGGGACTTCTCTGGTGGAGCAGTGGTTAAGAATCTGCTTGCCAGTGCAGGGAACATGGGTTCAATCCCTGGTCCAGGAAGATCCCACACGCTGCAGAGCAACTAAGCCCGCAAGCCACAACTACTGAAGCCCGTGCGCCTAAGGCCCATGCTCCACAACAAGAGAAGCCACCACAATGAGAAACCTGCACAAAACGAGGAGTAGCCCCTGCTCACTGCAATTAGAGAAAGCCTGTGCACAGCAACAAAGACTCAATGCAGCCAAAAATAAATAAAATAAATAGATTTATTTAAAAGGGCAAAAATTGGCAGAACAGATTTTTAAAAATCCAATTATGTGCTGTCAATCAGAGACACAATTTAGATTCAAAGATACAAATTGTTTAGAAAAGATATACCATGAAAACAGTAACCAAAGAGGGCTGAAGTAGCTCTAAAAATAACAGAAAAAAGTAGACTTCAAGACAAAAATTACTATTAAAGACAAAAAAGGGCATTTTATAATGATAAAAGAATCAAGGCATAACAATTATAAACATATAAGCACCTAACAAAAGAGTTCCAAAATACACAAAGCAAAAACTAACAGAACTGAAGGGTGAAATAGACAATTCAACAATAGGTGGAGACTTCAACACGCCACTTCCAATAATCAATAGAACAACAATTAGAAGATCAACAAGGAAATAGACTTGAAAACACCAGATCTAACAAACATCTATATAGAACACTACACACAACAACAGAAGACACATTCTTCACAAGTACACATGGAGCATTCTCCAGGATAAACCACACATTAGGCCATAAAAAAATTCTCAATAAATTTAAAAGGATTATAATCATATTATTTATGTTCTGTGACCACAGTGGAATGAAACTAGAAATCAATAACAGAAGGAAATCTGGAAAATTCACAAATATGTGGAAATTAACATAATCTTAAATACCAATGGGTCAAAGAAGAAAGCACAGAGAAATTAGAAAAATACCTTGAGATGAATGAAAACAAAAACACAACATTCCAAAAGCTATTGAATACAGCTAAAGTAGTGCTTAGAACGAAATCTATAGTTGTAAATACCTATATTAAAAAAGAAGAAAGATCTCAAATCAATAACCCAATCTTCCACCATAAGAAATTATAAAAAGAGGAAACTAAACTCAAAGCAAGTGAAAAGAATATAAAAGTAAAATCAGACATAAATGAAACAGAGAATAGAAGAATAGAGAAAAATCAAGAAAACCAAAGCTTATTCTTTGAAAAGATCAACAAAATTGAAAACTCTTCAGACTGACCAAGAAAAAAAGGGAGAAGAATCAAATTACTAAAATCAGGAATGAAAGAGGGGCATTACTACCAATCTTACAGAAATAAGAAGAATAAGGTAATACAATGAACAACTGTATACCAATAAATTACAAAACTTATATGAAACAGATAAATTGTTATAAAGACACAAAGTATCAAAACTGACTAAAAAAGATAATAGAAAAACCACAACAGACCTATAAATAAAGAGACTGAATTAGCAATCAAAACTCTTCTACAAAGAAAAGCCCAGAACCAGATGGCTTCCCTGGTGAATTCACGAAACGTATAAAGAATTAACTGCAACCCTTCACAAACTCTTCCAAAAAAAAGAAGAGGAGGAAACATTTCCCAACTAATTCTACAAGGCCACTATTATCTTCATACCTAAACCAGACAAAGACATCCTAAGAAAACTATGAACAGTATCCCTTGTGACTACAGACACAAAAATCCTCAACAAAATACTAGCAAACTGAATCCAGCAACATTTTAAAAAGGATTATACTCTATAACCAAATTGGATTTAACCCAAGAATACAAGAGTGGTTCAATGTATGA
Organism: Mesoplodon bidens; assembly: GCF_964165515.1. Taxonomy (NCBI): domain Eukaryota; kingdom Metazoa; phylum Chordata; class Mammalia; order Artiodactyla; family Ziphiidae; genus Mesoplodon; species Mesoplodon bidens. Next base: position 38,286,305 of record NC_138178.1, read on the forward strand.
AAATCAATGTAATATACCATAGAAATAGAGTAAAAGATAAAAACCACATGATCACCTCAGTAGACACAGAAAAAGCATTTGAAAATTCCAATATCCTTTCATGATAAAAAAACATTCAACAAACTAAGAATAGAAGGGAACTTCCTTAACCTGATAAAGGGCATCCATGAAAAACCCACAGCTAACATCACACTCAATAATAAAAAATTGAAAGATTTCCCTGAGATCAGGAACAAGAGAAGGATGTTTACTCTCACCAATTCTATTCTACTGGAGGTTCCAACTGGGGTAATTAGGTAAGAAAAATAACAAAAGGCATCTAGATTGAAATAGAAATAAAGCTGTATCTATTCACAGATGATATAATCTTGTTTATAAGGAATCCACAAAGAAGAAACTACTAGAGCTAATAAACAAGTACAGGAAGGTAACAAGATATGAGATCAATATACAAAAGTCTATTGCATTTCTATACACTAGCAATGAACACTGAGAACATTAAATTAAGAAAACAATCCCATTTACAATCACACCAAAAAGAATAAAATACTCAGGAATAAATTAATAAAAGTAGTGTAAGACTTGTACTCTGAAAAGTACAAAATACTGTTGAAAGAAATGAAAGAGGACCTAAGTAAATGGAAAGATATTCCATGTTCATTAATGGAAGACATATTAAGATAGCAATACTTTTCAAATTCATATATAGATTCAACAAAATCACTACCAAAACCCCAGCTTCCATTTTTGCAGAAATTGACAAGCTAATCTTGTCATATGGAAACTCAAGGAACCCAGAATATCCAAACTAATCTGGAAAAAAAAAAAAAAGTTAGAGGACTCACACTTCCCAATTTTAAAGCTTACTACAAAGCTATTCTAATCAGGACAGTATGGTACTGACATAAGGAGAGACACAAAGATCAAGGGAATACAACTGTGAGTCCAAAAACAAACCGTCACATTTATGGGCAATTGATTTTCAATAAGGGTGCTACTGAAAATAGGGAAAGATGAAGCTGGACTCCTACCTCACACCATATACAAAAATTAACTCAAAATGGATCAAAAATCTAAATTAAAAAGCTAAAGCTATAAAACTCTGAAAAGAAAACAGAGGTATAAATCTTTGTGACTTTGGATTAAGCAATGACTTCTTAGATATAAAACTAAAAGCGCAAGCTACAAAAAAATTAAGTAGGCATCAAAATTTAAAATTTTGTGCATCAAAAGATACCATCAAAAAAGTGCAAAGACAACCAGAATGGGAGAAAAATTTTGTGAATCATATATCTAATAAGGGACTTGTATCCAGAATATTTAAAGAAGTATTAGAACTCAGTAATAAAAAGACAACCCTATTTTTAAAAGGTCAAAGGATTTGAATAGACATTTCTTCAAAGAAGATATACAAATGGCCAGTAAGTACAAGAAAAGATATGCAACATCATTAGCCATCAGGGAAATGAAAATCAAACCCACAGTGAGATACCACTTCACACTCACTAGAATGGCTAGAATGAAAAAGACAATAACAAGTGTTGACAGAGGATGTGGGAAATGGGCATCCTTATTTCAGTACTGGTGGGAATGTAAAATGATGTAGCAGCTTTGGAAAACAGTTTGGAAAACAGTTAAGCATGGAGTTACTGTATGATCCAGCAATTCTACTCTTATTTACTAAAGAGAAATGAAAATGAAATGAAATGAAATGAAAATATGTCTACACAAAAACTTGTAGCAGTATTCATAATTGCTAAAAAGTAGACAACCTAATTGTCCACCAACTCATGAATGGACAAGTATGATATATTCATATGGAATATTATTCACCAATAAAAGGGAATGAAATACTGATACAGGCTACAACATGGATGAATCTTAGTAACCTTATGGTAAGTGAAAGCCAGTCACAAAGGACCACATATTGTATGATTCCACTTATATGAAATATCCAGAATAGGCAAACCTATAGACAGAAAGTAGATGAGTGGTTTCTTAGGGCTGGCATGGATCAGAAGTTTAGGGAAGCAACAGCTAAGGTATGTAAAGTTTCTTTTAGGGGTAAAAAAAATACTTGAAAACTGTGGTGATAGGTGTGCAACTCTGTGAATATACTAAAAGCCACTGAAATGCATTATTTTAAGTGGTGAATTGTACGATGTCAATTATATCTCAACAAAAAATGTACACTTTAAAAGGGTGAATTTTTTAGTATGTGGATATCTCAATTTTCTAAAATGTCATCATTAGCTAACTATTGGTTTACACCATTGATTTAACAGGATTAAAATGGTTATGAGGTAGTGTCCATATATACTTGGTAATTCATGCTACTTTTAAACTAGGATTTCCAAATCTAAGTTTTTAAATAAGGTAAAAATAAGGTTATTTACAGAAGTGGGAGCCATGATAATCTGTTGCAGGTATGTCTACCCAAGAAAGAAATTACTCTTATTTCTTCCACTTATTCTTATTACTGTCACTTAGCATGTATAGACAGCTGCTTTTGATCTTTCATTATTTCCTTTTCTCTAATATTTCTACAAAACAGTCATTTAGCAAGTTTCCAATTTTTAACCAATTAAAAAAAATTTTACCTCCTACAGAAATGGAAATAAAAACAAAAATAAACAAATGGGGCCTAATGAAACGTAAAAGCTTTTGCACAGCAAAGGAAACCATAAACAAGACCAAAAGACAACCCTCAGAATGGGAGAAAATATTTGCAAATGAAGCAACTGACAAAGGATTAATCTCCAAAATTTATAAGCAGCTCCTGCAGCTCAATAACAAAAAGACAAACAACCCAATCCAAAAATGGGCAGAAGACCTAAATAGACATTTCTCCAAAGAAGATATAGAGATTGCCAACAAACACATGAAAGAATGCTCAACATCATTAATCATTAGAGAAATGCAAATCAAAACTACAATGAGATATCACCTCACACTGGTCAGAATGGCCATCATCAAAATATCTACAAACAGGGCTTCCCTGGTGGCGCGGTGGTTGAGAATCCGCCTGCCGATGCAGGGGACAGGGGTTCCTGCCCTGGTCCGGGAGGATCCCACATGCCGCGGAGCGGCTGGGCCCGTGAGCCATGGCCTCTGAGCCTGCACGTCTGGAGCCTGTGCTCCACAACGGGACAGGCCACAGCAGTGAGAGGCCCGCATACTGCACCAAAAAAAAAAAATAATAAAAAAATAAATCTACAAACAATAAATGCTGGAGAGAGTGTGGAGAAAAGGGAACACTCTTGCACTGCTGGTAGGAATGTGAATTAGTATAGCCACTATGGAGAACAGTATGGAGGTTCCTTAAAAAACTACAAATAGAACTACCACATGACCCAGCAATCCCACTACTGGGCATATACCCTGAGAAAACCATAATTCCAAAAGAGTCATGTACCAAAATGTTCATTGCAGCTCTATTTACAATAGCCAGGACATGGAAGCAACCTAAGTGTCCATCATCGGATGAATGGATAAAGAAGATGTGGCACATATATACAATGGAATATTACTCAGCCATAAAAAGAAATGAAATTGAGCTATTTGTAGTGAGGTGGATGGACCCAGAGTCTGTCATACAGAGTGAAGTAAGTCAGAAAGAGAAAGACAAATACCGTATGCTAACACATATATATGGAATCTAAGGGAAAAAAAAGTCATGAAGAACCTAGGGGTAACACGGGAATAAAGACACAGACCTACTTGAGAATGGACTTGAGGATATGGGGAGGGGGAAGGGTAAGCTGTGACAAAGTGAGAGAGTGGCATGGACATATATACACTACCAAACGTAAGGCAGATAGCTAGTGGGAAGCAGCCGCATAGCACGGGGAGATCAGCTCGGTGCTTTGTGACCACCTAGAGGGGTGGGATAGGGAGGGTGAGAGGGAGGGAGACGCAAGAGGGAAGAGATATGGGAACATATGTATATGTATAACTGATTCACTTTGTTATAAAGCAGAAACTAACACACCATTGTAAAGCAATTATACTCCAATAAAGATGTAAAAAAAAATTTTTTTTCATGCATAGGAAGATGTGTTTTTGAACCCTTGCAAGGAGAGACACAATTTACTTGAGGGGGTAAGAAAAATAAACCAAGTTAAAATAACCTGCTAAGAGTGTAAAGCGACATTTAATTTTTGCTTGTAGAATTTTATTCTACTATAATTTATAAAACAACTGAGTCACAACCAGGAACAATGTAGAACCAGCCCTTGTTCAAGATATGGAATAAAAATATGCCCCACTGGGAATTAAGAATCTCTACATAAGTCACCTAAGATACTCCATTTCATTAAAACTCAGAGCACACTAGCCTCTTTTGTTAAGCACAGATTAACTATTAAACATTGCTGCTCTCTTCTCCACAATTTTTTTTTTTCTGGCTGCACCGCAGGGCATGCGGAACTTGCCCGACCAGAGATAGAATCCGTGCCCCGTGCAGTGGAAGCACGGAGTCTTAACCACTGGACCACCAGGGAAGTCCTCTTCTCCACAATTTTAAAAGCACAAATAAATCAAAGCGGATTTTATGACGTGCATCCTTTACAGGCTCCAAAACCAGCAATACAATCTCAGGTAGCCACTTCAACCCCCTTTAGCAAAATTATTTAAGTCCACAAGACAGGAGACTGCAGCTTTAGTTGATTCTGTAAAATCCCCAAAACAGAAAAGTCTCAGTGGGGCTTCAAACAGTAAGAAAAGTAGCAATATGTGCCCAAAGTAAACAAATATACCAATGAATCCAGAGAGATAGAAGTGGCATTATCATTACCTTTGAAGATGGCTCTCAGGAGTGCTCCAGCAGCTTTTCCTTTCACTGACTGATTCTGAAGGAGATTAGCCAGCTGCAAAGAAAAGAAAAAGCTACAAGTCCCTGGCAACAATTTCCCTACCTGAATGACCTAAACTTCCGGTATGAAAAACACACATCTGTCAAGTTCATATCCTTCAGAGACTCCAGGAATCACAAATAACATATTTATTTACATATAGCAGGGTAGATCTTAACATGATATTGGGCTGTCAAGACTGAAATTTATTCATACATTCATTCTACAAACGTTTATTAAGTATTTAATCAGCACTAGGTATCAAGCTATGTTCTTGGGGATATAAATTCATTCAGCAAATACTCTTTGAACATGTTCTTCTTCCTAGGCATTAGGGATACAAGGATGAACATGATAATCTCAGTTTACAGTACAGCAGGAGGGAAAAGGACAATAAAAAAAATCAGAAAAAAATTTGTAAAAGAAACAAAAGACTGAGACAATAATTGAGGAAAGGGAAGGAACTTTAGCTAGAGTAGTCAGGGAGAAAGCTTCTCTGAGGTAGGTGACATTTCTATAGAGACTTGGAGGATGAGAAAGAGCTAGTTATGCAAAGGGAGGAAAGAAGAACATTTCAGATAAAGGTATTGTTATGTGCAAAGGCCCTGAGGGAGCAAAAGAGTTTGGCATATTGGATGGCCTGAAAAAAAAAAAAGACCAATTTGGCTGAAGAGTAGTAAGAAAAGAGTGGCACAAGACGAATTTGGAGAGATGGGCAAGAACCAGATAATAAGAATCTTGCAGGCCATGATAGGAAGCTTAGATTTTCTCTAAGTACAACAGAAGTAACTAACGAGAAAAGAGGAGAGTGATATGATAGATGTTTTCTTTAAAAAAAAAATCAGTCTTATTCCTTTTGCAGAAAATAGGTTGTAGGAGGGTTTAAGAGTGAAATAGGGACATCTGTTAGGAGATTGTTATCAGTGATCAAATGAGAGATGATAGTGGCCTACAGCAAGGTAATAGCAGGGGAGATGTCCTGAGTTGAACTGTGTCCCCCTCCAAAATTCATGTTTAAGCTCTAACCCCCAGCATCTCAGAATGTGATCTTATTTGGAAATAGCATCATTGTAGGTGTAATTAGTTAAGCTGAGGTATTATGGGTAGGCCCTAATCCAGTATGACTAATGTCCTTAGAAAAAGGGGAAATTTGGACAGAGACACATACACAGCAAGAATGCCATGTGAAAGTGAAGGCAGAGACCATGGGACACAAGGCAAGGAATGCTAAAGATTGTCAGCAAACCACCAGAAGCTAGGCAAGACGCATGGAACAGATGATCACAGCCCTCAGCAGGAACCAACAATGCCAACACCGTGATCCTGGACTTCTAGTTCCTAGAACTTTAAAAATAACTGTCTATTGTTTAAGGTACTCAGTTTGTAGTACTTTGTAAGAGGAAGAAAAGTACAGATGGCCCCGAACTTATAACAGTTCAACTTATGATTTTTCAACTTTACAATGGGGCAAAAGTGATAGGCATTCAGTAGATACTGTCTTTCGAATTTTTATCTTTTCCTGGGCTAGCAATCAGCTGCGGGATCACCAGGATAAACAACCGATACACCATTCTGTACCCATGCAACCATTCTGTTTTTCACTTTCAGTACAGTATTCAATAAATTACATGAGATATTCGACACTTCATTGTAAAATGGGCTTTGTGTTAGATGATTTTGCCCAACTGTAGGCTAATGTAAGCATTCTTGGCACGTTTAAGGTAAGGCTAGGCTAAACTAGGATGTTTGGTAGGTTAGGTGTATTAAATGCATTTCCGACTTAGAATATTTTCAACCTAAAATGGGTTTATTGGGATGTAACCCCATCAAAATTTGGGGAAGATCCATAGACTGAAGATATATTTGAGAGCTTGATCAGTAGGACTTTGCTATGGTCTGAATGTTTATGTCCCCCCAAAATTCACGTGTTAGAATCCTAATACCCAGTGTTATGGTACCTGGAGGTGGGGCCTTTGGGAGGTGATTAGGTATGAGGGTGGGACTCCCATGAATGGGATTAGTGCTCTTATAAGAGATCCCACAGAGCCCCCAGGCTGCTTCTACCATATGAGGGTATAATGTGAAGTCTGCAACCCAGAAGAGGGCCCTCACTTGACCACACTGGTACCATCATCTAGGACTTCCAGTCTCCAGAACTATGAGAAATAAATGGTTGTTGTAAGTCACCCAGTCTACCGTATTTTGTTATAGCAGCCTAAATGGACTAAGACAGAGTTCCTCATGCTTTAGACGTGAAATGGGTGTGGTGATGAAGGAAAAGAAGAAATCAAGGAGGACTCAAATTTCTGGCTTAAGCAACTAACTGGGTAGATGGTGGCACCATTTACAGACATGGTGAAAATTTCGGATTAAGCAAGCATCTAAATCATCCAGAGGGCTTGTTGAAACAGATTGTTAAGACAGAGAACTCCACCTGCAGTTTTTGATTCAGCAGATCTGATGTGGTGCTCAGAACTGTTACTCTTAAGATATCCAAGTGGAGATGTCAAATCGATAACTGAATATGCCAAAATGGAGCTCAGTGAGAACATGTAAGATCATCCAGGGAGAAAATGTAAAGAGACACCAACATTCAGCGATTAAAAAAGCAGCAGCCAGCAAAAACAACGGAGAAGGTGAGGTTGTAATATCCAAAGGACTGTCACAGAGGCCAAAACTAATAGAACATGAATTCTATCTCTTCTACACGTGCCTGGTCTTTCCAACTGGAGTCCATCTCTACCTTCTTAAATACCTAATAAGGAAGTACCTGATTGTTCTGCCTGGAACCTCCGACAGCCTTTGACATAACCATTAAAGCAGTGGTTCTCAACCAGGGGTGGTCTGCACCCCACCCCCGGCAGGGAACACAGGGCAATGTCTGGAGACATTTTTAGTTGTCATAACTGGAAGGGTGCTGTCACCTAATGGATACAGGCCAGGGATGCTGTTAAACATCCTACAATGCACAGGACGACATCCCTCAACAAAGAATTATCCAGTCCAAAATACACACAGTGGCAAGACTGAGAAACCCCGACTCTTCTCAAAAAAATTCAGTTTCAACAGAAGGCAATGTGGCATAGGAGAAAAAAATGGGACCCAGAATCAGATGAGCTGGGTATGTATGAATCCTCGCTTTGCCATTCATTAGCTTTATAACCTCAAGTTACTTAATATCTGTTATGGGTGTCTATTCCCTAGCTCAAAGGACTGTTATGAGGATTAAATTAGATGACAGGTAGAGGACCTCGCGCAGGGCCTAGCACACAACAGGCACTGAATAAAATTTAGTTCTCTTCCACTCCCTCTGTCCTCTACTTCCCCTACTTACATGATCTCTGGTCTTACTTTTTTGACCTTATTCAGTTATGCTTTATACTGCATTTTAAAATGCAGAAGTAAACCAAGTAAGATTAAGTATCCTTTTTATTTTGGAAGGCTTAAAATATTTTCTTTTAATTGACAGACTGGAACTACCAAGTTAATGGCACAGTCCAAATACAGATTTTTTAAAAAACAGAACATTCCTCATTTTGTGCTGATGTTTCCTCATGATTAGATTGAGTTTAGGCATTCTTGGCCAGAACACAGGTGATACTGTGTCCTTCTTGGAGTATCACAGATGGAGGCATGTGCTATGCATCTGTCCCTCACCGGTAATATGAGTCTGATCACCCAAATATGTTACCTGATTTTCCCACCCTGTAATTACTTCTTTCCCCTCCCTTTGCAACCAGTATGCAGTTCGTAGGAAGAAACTTTAAGACCATGCAGGCATCTTGCTCCTCATCTAATTTTCCCCTCGTATAATGAAAAAGCCCAGCAGCAACCTCTGGTATCAGGTTCTCAAAGTCAGTGTCACCAGGAATGACACTCACATCAGGAGCTCAATGATATGACACACAGTGAAAAGGGCATGGCACCATTTCTGTGGTCCTTCTGCCAAGGATGCATGTCCTGAGTCTAATCATGAGACACATCAGACATTCAGCAAAGTAACGGATCAGTACTCTTCAGGGTTATCAAGATCATAAGAGACAAAGAAAGACTAAGGAATGGTTGCAGATTGCAGAAAATCAGGGAAAAATAACAATTAAGTGCAGTGTAGGATCCTGAGTGGGATTCTGGAACATAAAAAAGGGACATCAGTGAAAAAACTACCAGGTAGAGTTCAAATAGGGTCTTTAGTTTCACTAACGGCACTGTACCAATGTTAATTTCCTGGTTCTTAAATTTTTACTAAAGTTATTATGTAAGATACTAACATTTGGGAGAGGGATAGATGGAAACTCTATTATTTTTAAAACTTTTCCGTAAGTCTAAAATCAATTCAAAATAAAGAGTTAAAAAATTCTTCCTGGATTTAGCATCCACTGATGCTTCCTGCCTGATCCAATCTTTATCATGATGGTTGCCAAATGATTTTTTAACTCTGTGGTAAGCAAGAGCCCTTCTCATCATTTATTATCAATATGGACTCACAAATTTCTGTACTTTTCAGTGGTTTATAATTCATAACTGAACTTGATTATTTCAATGTTCAAATTTGACCAACGGAAGCCCCTTCAAGCTATCTTTATCAGGTTTGGGGTATCAATGTTATACTTTATAAAAAGCATTTGGAAGTTTTCCTTATATATGCACATTTTTCCTTATGTATTATATATGCTCTAAAACAATTCAGTGGCATCGGGACTATCTCTTACCTCTGATCTCTAAAGATTTGGTAGACGTTTCCTATGAAACTTCTGGGCCTGGTATTTTTGTGTCAAGTAATTGCTTGATAACTTTTTCTTTTATAGAAATTGATCTGGTTAAGCTTTCCATCTCAAATTGGGTCAATTTAGTTAAACTGTATGTTCCTAAGAAATTAACCATTGCATCTACATTTTCAAATTTATTTGTAGTAGATATATACAGAGTAGTCTCTTAGTATTTTTTGAGATTTTTCTCTATATGAATAGTTATTTCCCCCTTGTCATTTCTTATTTAGTATATCTGTGCTTACTCCATTGTTTTCTTGATTAGCTAATAGTTTTGTCTATTTTCTCAAAGAACCAGGATTTTTATGTATTAATTTGACCTACTGTTCTCCACTTTATTAACTTCTACTTTTATTCTAGCAGTCCCTTTTAGATTCCTCTATTCTCTCTAAATCTTTGAATGTAAATTTTCCCACTGCTGGATATGTCAGTCTTCCTTGTCATGGACTTGCTTATGTGTTTTTTTTTTTTTTTTGGCTGTATGTGGGCCTCTCACTGTTGTGGCCTCTCCCCTTGTGGAGCACAGGCTCCGGACGCCAGGCTCAGCGGCCATGGCTCACGGGCCCAGCCGCTCCACAGCATGTGGGATCTTCCCGAACCGGGGCACGAACCCGTGTCCCCTGCATCGGCAGGCGGACTCTCAACCACTGCGCCACCAGGGAAGCCCTGTTTTGGGGTTTTTTTTTTTTGCGGTACACGGGCCTCTCACTGCTGCGGCCCCTCCCGTTGCGGAGCACAGGCTCGGGACGCGCAGGCCCAGTGGCCATGGCTCACGGCCCAGCCGCTCTGCGGCATGTGGGATCTTCCCGGACCGGGGCACGAACCCGCGTCCCCTGCATCGGCAGGCGGACTCCCAACCACTGCGCCACCAGGGAAGCCCGCTTATGTGTTTTATAATTTTTTACTCTTAAGCACATCTTCTATGGACATTTTTATCAAATGGACTGAATGCATATATTGCTGGAATGCTTACCAAATTTATAGAGGATATAAAATGATGATTAATACAATGGTCAACAGAATCAGGATACAACAAGAAGATTTTGATGGAGTGAAATCAAATTAATCTAAAAAGATAAGTAACAGATTTAAAGTAAAAATTTTAATGTGGGTTCTAAGAACTAACTATAGAAGTTCAGAGATGAAGGAAATTTAGCCTATATGCAAAAATGACTTGGGGTTTTTAGTTGCTTTTAAGAGCAATTAGACAATAATATGATATTGCTGCAAAAAAGTTGACTCTGCATTGATGGAAGAATTAGGGAAATATTAGTGCCCCTCTACTCTAGTGGTAGAACACATGTGGAGCCCTGTGTTCAGTTTGAGGTACAAAACTTTTAAAGGTAATGTTAACAAAACAGAAATGTTCAGAGGACTGTGTTCATGTTGGCGAAGAAACTTAAAACAGGAAAAGCTGAAGGACCTTTTCTAATATTTATTCAGCGTCTACTGGATGCCTATTGAGGGTCTATTAGATGTTAGATGCATACAGTATCTCATTTCATCCTCACAAAAACCAAGATAGGAATTCTTTTTGTGATAAGCATGAATCAGAGAAGTAATTCATAGCATCTATCATGGGTTTTGTTCTAGTTCTTTTTACTTATTTTATAGTGTAACATTAAAGCCTCCTCAAATTCCTTTTGGAAGCAGGTAAAATATAAACTCTAAGTAAATAAATAAATAGAAAGCAGGTTTCAACCAAATTTTAAATTGTCTATAGGATGAATCAACTCTCAACTCATGCAAAGGCTGTCTTAAAAAAGTGCCACAAAAAGCAATTTCTGGATAATTTCAAAAAAAAAAAATCAGAGCACATCCCTGTATCAATTCCTAGTTAGCATAAGATAACAAAGATTAAGATTCACCTAGCTTCAATGACCACAAAAACTAGCACATAAAAAGTTCCTTAAAAACATAACACTCGGGGCTTCCCTGGTGGCGCAGTGGTTAAGAATCCGCCTGCCACGGGTTTGATCCCTGGTCCGGGAAGATCCCACGTGCTGTGGCGCAACTAAGTCCATGCGCCACAACTACTAAGCCTGTGCTCTAGAGCCTGTGAGCCACAGCTACCAAGCCCGCGCGCCTAAAGCCCGTGCTCCGCAACAAGAGAAGCCACCGCAATGCGAAGCCCATGCACCGCAACAAAGAGTAGCCCCCCAGGGCTTCCCTGGTGGCGCAGTGGTTGAGTCCGCCTGCTGATGCAGGGGACACAGGTTTGTGCCCCGGTCCAGGAAGATCCCACGTGCCGCGGAGCAGCTAGGCCCCTGAGCCATGGCCGCTGAGCCTGCGCATCCGGAGCCTGTGCTCCGCAACAGGAGAGGCCACAACAGTGAGAGGCCCGCGTACCGCAAACAAAACAAAACAAAAGAGTAGCCCCCGCTCACCACGGCTAAAGAAAGCCCACGCACAGCAACGAAGACCCAATGCAGCCAAAAATAAACAGATATAACATTAAAGAAATTAAAAATAATAATAATACTCAAAGTCTTAATTTGTCTATACATATATACTAATGTTTAAGGTTAATTTTAAGGAGGGATTATTTTCCATGTAGGGATCTGAATAAGCTGAGATCATTTGTAATGGAATAAGGAGAAGTATATCAGGAGAGAAAGATTAGAAAGCCTAAGATAGAAGGTAATTATTGTCCATTTTATAATCATATACTTACTTATAGTGAAGACACAATGTAAATTGGTTGGTTTTCGCTTTTACGAATAATTTCAAAATATCTTACTACTTATGAACTTATCTTCTTTAGGGAAAAACATAAATGAAGCATCAACAGGCAAATCTAATGTCTCACATCAATAACTACAGTCTGGATATTGCTTTCAAATAGGATTGTTCTAAGAACTAAAAAGTGTACTAACTTGCTTATATGGTTGCATAAATGTCATTTAAATATTATACAATTGTAGGGATTTCCCTGGTGGCCCAGCGGTTAAGACTTCACGCTTCCAATTCAGGGGACATCGGTTCGATCCCTGGTCAGGGAACTAAGATCCCGCATGCTGCACGTTGCAGCAATCAATCAATAAACAAACAAACAAGCAAATACAGCTGTATAAATGTACACAAATGCCCTTAAGTTGTCCATATCTCTTCCTCTCTCCCATTTCTTTGTATCTATGAGTTGTTATCAAATAAATCCTTGTCTCCTAAGGAGAGTGGGGGATAGATGAAGTGGCAGAATTAAGTTTTCTAACATGTCCCTCGAATTTGTTATCATGCTTGACATTTGCTTTTGGCAGAACATCCTTCCTAATACTCACATCATCTTCTTTCAGGGTTTGAAGAAATTTTTGCAGTCTGTCTGCTGTTTTTTCTGCTGCTAGAGATAAAATTTTCTGGTCCATTGTTGCACATATGAAGGAACTGGAAAGGGAAAATGTCAGAGCTGGATGAAACGTCCAGAAGTAAACAAGTTTGATTTTTTTTCCCTTCTCTACCTGTTAACTGAGTATTTCATACATATTACAGACTACGTACACAGTGGGTACTCAACAGGCTAAGGACTACCAACTAGTATGAGTAGGTGATTCTTATCCAAACCAAAATAATCTTGAGAATTCCCTGGAATTTCCTTATTAGAAAGTTGTAGTCTAATCAAGTGGTTTCCTAATTCCAAGTTACATTTTTATCATTTTTTTAAGCATCTACCCAGTATGCTGCCCAGAACAAAGCTATCATTTAACAGTACAGCAAATATATAATAAATTATTATTGACACATACACAAGAATATAACATATAATAAAGTAACACTTGATAAATAAACAGCACTGTAAATGCATTTATACCAATTAAATGGTGTAAAAACAAATGAGAAGTTAACAAGGCTAAGAAATAAATGTGTGCTCAAACATCAAGAAGGCTTCCCAGCAGAAGAAAGCTTAAACTGGAACTTAAAAGATTAAATTTAGACAGTCAAGATAACCACATGGTATACATTATTGGGAAGGAGAGTATCATGAACAAAGGCATTCATAAGAGAATTTGAAAAATTTATTTGGGGAAAATGAGTAGTAGAGGGTTCAAGTAGGGGAGTAGTGAGTAGGAAGGCTAGAAAGGGTGGGACTAAACTGTGCAAGCTCTTAAAAGCCAGGTTAAGGAATTTAGATTTTATTCTGTAAATAATAGATAGCAACAAAAATTTCTGGAGTAAAAGATAATCTGACAAGATTGAAACAGTGTTTGAGGAAACTGAATCTGGCATCAATGTGCAGATTAAAGTAGGGAGGGAGTAAGGAGGAAGAACCGAGGCTAAGAGGCTACTGGGGGCTATTTTAGTGGTAGTGACAAAGGCCTGTCTTAGGGTGGTGACTCTGGGGAGTAGAAAGGAAAGGGTGAAATGGAAGCACATTAGACAGACAGGAGTTAGTGTGTAGCTATGGGAGTATTATGGGAAGGGGGAAATGCACACTGATGGAAAGAAGACCTGCTCCTCCTCCTGCATTTCTTCGTGTTTCCAATCTCCATAAACTGTACCATCATCCACTCAGCTGCTGAAACCAAAAACCTGGACAACATTCTTAACCACTTCACCTTCATCCTCCACATCCACTACCAAGTCCTGATGATGTTACCCTCCTAAACATCTCTCAAGTCTACTTCTCTCTGAGATCCACTACCTCCACATTACTCCAAAGCCACCATCATCTCTCACCTGAGCTACTGCATAGTTTCCTAACTTGTCCCCCACACAGCAGCTAAAATAGTGTTTTTGAAACACAAACCAGATTATGTGACTTATCCTCCCTCAGTCTCCATCCTCAACTTAAAACTCTTCAGTGGCTTTCCATTACTCTCCTATCAGTCCAAAATCCTGAATTCAGGATAAAAAGGTCTGGTCCATGCTAACTCCCCTTCCTCACTCTATTCTCCAGGCACAATGAACTGTTTTCAGTCCTTCAAACACCCAAGTTCCTCTCGCCACAGACCCTTACACATGATTTTCTGTCTGGAACTTATACAAATACCCCTCCTTTCATCTGCTGCTTGCCAATCTTTTACTGTTAATTCCTACAAATTCTTCAGATCTCAGCTCAATCCACACTTCCTTAGAAGCTCAGGCTAGATTAAACACTCCCCTATTACATCCTTTCAAGGCAACTGTAACCTCTCTCACCATCACCACACCTTTAACATTACATTTGTAATTATTAGCTTAAGAACTACACCTCCCACTCCACTTCAAACTCCAGGAGTGCAGGGGGACCTGTCTGGTTTTGTTTATCACTGAACCTCCAGTACTTAGCACAGTATCTAGCTCATAAAAGGTGCCCAATAAATATATGCTGAACAAATGAATGACTGAATCCCTACAATGGGCAAGACCCTGGGGCCAGCACTTTACACTCATTAATCTGATCCTCACACCAACTCTATGAGGTTTGTGTTATTACTCCCAATTTAGATAAAGATCTTTGGGGATTCAGAGAGATTAAGGAATTTCCCCAAATCCCCCAAGTCAGAAGGCTAGTAAGGGTAGAAGCAGAACTGAAATCCGAGTCTGTCCAGCTCCAGACCCCAAATCCCATGCTTTTACCTGCTACCCTCTGTTAGGGGCTGGGTGGCAGTAGAGGGTGCAAACAAGGTATAACGACTAAAAGAGACGTCCAGCCCTAAGGGGAAGATGCTGAACTCTTTCTATTTCAATAGGTACATTTGCTAAATTCTTCCTAAAAGCAGAGGTGAGTAACAAATAGGTGGCTGCAGATTCTTTGTCAAGAGGCCCTGAGGTTAGTGACGCACCACAGAAGTGAAACGCCGCGGGTCTTGCGTCGGGGCTCCTCAGAGAGCAAAAAGTAAACACAAATAGAGAAACTATAAAATGAAGCAGCTGGTGATGTGCGCTGTGACCCAGCTACAAAGGCGAAACAGGTTTAGAGAAATTTCTCAGACGTAGGAGCTAAACGCTGATGGAGAGAAAGAATTTAACAAGAGGGCCGAGAGTGTAGCACGCCCGGGGAGCAGGGAGAGCCAACCGACGCGGAGGGAGACGGCGGGGCATATCGACCCTTCCAGGCCAAGGAAAACGCCAGAACGTCACGATGGAAGTGGGGTCCTCCTGTCCTCCCAGACCCGCTACCTCCCCGGGGCTGAGTCCCACCGCCCCTGCAATGCGCGAAGCACCTCCGGACGGTCACCTCAGCCTCACACGCTCCACGAGCTTCCAAAAAGTCCGCTCAACCCAACTTCACCGCACTTCCGTTACCGGGAGCAACAGCTCCCGCCTCTCGCGGCTCACTTCCGCCGCCCGGGAGCACGCGCATGGGGCGTACCATTAAGGCAGAAGGGAGGGGGGAACTCCTGGGACGATCCCATTCATTGTGGGGGGGGGCAGCCTTAGAACTCCAATTCGGGACCGCAGAGTGAGCCAGGGCAGTGTGGCCTGGGTGTGACCACCACGGTGCCTTGACCAGTTAAGGCCTTCTTGTGTACTATTGGGGAAAGGGTCAGTGAGAGAGGGGATGAATCTAGTGATGGCTGTAGAGGTCTTTGCATTGGAAGTGCCTGGAAGGCGGAGGAAGGTGTGCCAGTGGAGGTGTCAGTAACTCCTGTAAAGCAAAAAAGTGTTGCCTGTCATTCCATTTCTATAGGGATCAAGTCTGTAGCAACTGCAGTCGTTGGCCTCAGTGTGCCTGAGGGGAGCTCAGGATGGAGAAAAACAGGAAACATTTTGTGCTTTGGATGTAAGGATCCTTGGATAGTTGAGATGCATATCTAAGGAAAAGTTTCAATGAACCCAGATTCTTGCATCTTCCCATACATAGGAATGCACTTAAGTCATTAACTTGAAATATCTGTTTTTTGTGATCAGTAATCTTGATCTTTGAAAACCCCGAAAACTCATATATATCCTGCCTCCTCCCTTAACTCTTCAGAGCAGGTCCTCAAAGCTATCGCAGAGGCTGTCTCCTGGGCTATAGTCCTCAGTAAGATACCTGAATAAAACGTAACTCACAAATTTTAGGTTATGCATTTTTCTTTCAGTCGACAGCCCTAAAATGTAAGCCTCATGTGGCCAGGGGGCTTATTGCATACAAAATCTCAGCATTTAACACAAAGCCTGGCAAAGCAGTAAATGCTCAGTAAATATTTGTTAAATGAACAACTGATAGTAGAGCAAAGAGCAATGGAGGGGAGGTTCGAGAACCTGTACTATGTTGAACAGGCAGCTTGTGCAAAGGGCCTGACAGCAACAAGCAATCCAGCGTCTGGCTGGTTAGGGAGGTGCAGGTGCTTCGGGTGGGGGCGGGAGAGCAGGGGCTTATTAATCTTTTTCATATCAGGAGCAAGTGGGGAACAGCTGAAGTGGAAGGGCGTGATTGTATTCACTTTGTAAAACAATATTTCTGGCAGGTGAGCGCTGCAGAGGTTATTTAAAAGAGATGATGGGGATTTCCCTGGTGGTGCAATGGTTAAGAATCTGCCTGACAATGCAGGGGACACGGGTTCGATCCCTGGTGCAGGAAGATCCTACATGCTGCGGAGCAACTAAACTCATGTGCCACAGCTACTGAGCCTGCGCTCTAGAGCCTGCAAGCTACAACTACTGAAGCCCGTGTGCCCTAGAGCCCCATGCCACAACTATTGAGCCCGTGTGCTGTAACTACTGAAGCCTGTGCACCTAGAGCCTGTGCTCCACAATAAGAGAAGCCACCACAACAAAGAGTAGCCCCCGCTCGCTGCAACTAGAGAAAGCCCATGCACAGCAACGAAGACCCAATGCAGCCAAAAACAAACAAACAAACAAACAAAAAGGATGATGGAGGTGAGGAGAATTGAAGGCAAGACCCCTTAGGAGGCTCTAAGTTGTCCTGGACATAGGTGGTGGTGGCCCAACCTTGGGGAGAGGTGGGAGGGGTTTGAGGAATATTCAGGCTGAGTGACTGGGATGGAGGTGCACCCTGGTGATACTGCCAGTTGACTGACACACAGGGAAGGATGAAAGTTTGAGTTGATGATGAAGCCTTCAGATTTGGACTTGCCAAATGTGAGACCATGGGATGGCATGTGAAGGAATGCTAAGATCAGGGGGCATTCAGTCTGGAGCCTGTCTCCCAGTTCCCAGGGGTAGGATGGATCTACTTGTCCAGTTCTGGAAGAAACATAGCTGCTGGAAGAGAATGATGCCTCTCAGCTGCCTAGGTCAGCTACTTGTTTATGACACTTCTTCTTCTTTTTTTAAAAAATTATTTATTTATTTATTTATTTTGGGTTGTGCTGGGTCTTCGTTGCTGCACACAGGCCCCTCCAGCTGCAGCAAGTGGAGGCCACTCCTCACCACAGCATGCAGGCCTCTCACTGCGGTGTCCTCCCCCGTTGCAGAGCATGGACTCTAGGCACGCGGGCCTCAGCAGCTGTGGCACGCAGGCTCAGTAGTTGTGGCTCACAGGCTCTAGAGCACAGACTCAGTAGTTGTGGCACATGGGCCCAGCTGCTCCACGACATGAGGGATCCTCCCGGACCAGGGCTCGAACCCACGTTCCCTGCACTGGCAGGCAGACTCCCAACCACTGTGCCACCAGGGAAGCCTATGACACTTCTTAAGTACTTTTTACTTCTACCACATTTCTGGTCCAATTTTAAGCTGTGATATTTGGCTAAAACACAGCAGCGGGGTTGGAAGGTTATTCCTGAGAGGAATCCTTTAGCTTGCCAAGGAATCAGATGACTTTACCTCATCTTCTCCCCACAAAACCACCCTTCCAGGCTGCTGCTGGGAAGGGACTGGGCCAGGCAGCCATGAATTTGTGTGTCTGTGTAGCTCAAACGGGCTCATTTGCCTTTTTGAACTTCCATTTTTGCATCCCAGGTGCACTTATTGCATTGCCTGTGTGAGCATCTACCCACTGGCATTGACAATTGCGGCAGGGGGTCTTGCCTCCCCTTGTTGCACGAATGTATCATCTGTATTTTCCATTAGTGCTAATGGATGTTACATATGCAAAGGAAGAGAACAGACTTAGATTCATAACAATGTTTTTCACCCTGGTTTAGGCTTCCTTACTAAGCAGCAAATCTTACCAATCTGCTTCAACCGACTAGACTCCATACATTGGTCAGCTAGTGATACACTGATTCTAGAAAACACAGCCAGTTAAAAACATGTTTACAACACTGGAACCAAATGTTCTTCAGACCTTGTCAGTAGCTCATGTTTGGGTAATAATATTATAGCTACTGGTATTTGCAGGAGTCCAGAGAAAAGTACAAATGGAGGCCCCCTATCATTCCCCACTCCATCCTGCAGTGTGAGGGGCTTCATATGCCTGCATGTGGACACCCAGCCTGAAAATCCACACCATGTCTCTCCTCTAAAGCTGCCCTTGGCTACCCTTGACTACCTTTGTGCCCAGGGCTGTGCACACAAGCAGGTACACTCTGGGGAGGGTGGACTTAGGAAGGAGCCTGTATAGGCCGAGGAACTGAGCTTGGGGATGTTTGGGAAGGTACCCCGAGCATGGTCTAAAGGAGGGCACGTGGGCTTCAGTGCGTACACACTCCAAGTTTCTTGGACTCCTCATCATCTAGGAAGGGAGCTATTGAGGCACCCACCCAGTCCAAGCACTCCAGTTGCCTGGGTTTAAGGGCGGCATTGCTTGAGAGAATAATCAAGGTAGCATGTATGAGGAGCCTAGTGTTTAGAAGCACTTAATAGTATAGTTCTGGTGATCTGTGTTGATGTTACTATTGCAAAAAGATTACAAGTCACTGAAGTTTCAGATGTTTAGTATTTTTTTTACCAATAAAGTATTTTTTGAATTAAAAAAAATAGTGGCAGTTCCCTCCGGTAATTCCACTTTAGAGTGTGTATACAGAAGAATTGAAATCAGGATCTTAATCAGATATCTGTACACCCATATTCAGGGAAGCATTATTCATAATAGTGAAAAGGTGGAGACAACCCAAACAGCCATGGGCAGACGAACGGATAAACAGAATGTGGAGTATCCATACAGTGAATACTATTCAGCCTTAAAAAGGAATGAAATCCCATCACATGCTACAACATAGATGATACCGAAGGACATTATGTTAAGTGAAATAAGCCAGTCACAAAAAGACAAATACTGTATGATTCCACTCACATGAGGTATCTAAAGGATTCAAACTCCAAGAAACAAAAAGTAGAGTGGTGGTTGCCAGGGGCTGGGGAGAAGGTGAATTGGGGAGTTCTTGTTTAATAGGTATAGAGTTTCAGTTTTGTAAGATGAAAAAGTTCTGGATATCTGTTTCTCAACGATGTGAATGTACTTAATGCTACTGAAGTGTATACTTAGAAATGGTTAAGATTAAAAAAAGATACTACTACCTGGGCAGGTCACAGGATTGTTAAGAGGAACCATCTGACTCCATCCTGAAGAAATTCCGATTTAGTAGGGTTTAAGGTAGAGGTTTAACAGCTCACCATTTGTAATCCCAGGGTCTGGAAAAGTGGCACACAGTGGGTGCTTCAGATATTTGTTAAATGGGTGCAAAATTATGAACACATCCTTAGAAAAATAGGTTTTTAAATTATTTCAATGAAATGTTAAATTTCAAAATGAAAATTTTGACTTAAAACTACATTATTGCTTTTGAAGCTTCCTGTGAATTGGCAATCATTTGAAGATTAATAGTTCAAAACAACAAAAGCAACAACAAACAAACAAACAAAAAGTTTAGTTCCATTACCCTGCTCCGTCTCTTGTTTCTCAGAGGCCTTCCTGGAAGACAGAAAGAGGACTTGGGAAAGGGGAAGCAGGGTGGAAAATAATCCTTAAAAACTGGCCACTTGGGGACTTCGCTGGTGGTGCAGTGGTTAAGAATCCACCTGCCAATGCAGGGGACATGGGTTCGATCCCTTGTCAGCAAAGATCCCACATGTCATGGAGCAACTAAGCCCTTGTGCCACAACTACTGAGCCTGCAGACCACAACTACTGAGCCCACGTGCCACAACTACTGAGCCCATGCACCACAACTACTGAAGCCTGTGCGCCTAGAGTCCATGCTCCGCAATGAGAAGCCACCTCAGTGTGAAGTATGCGCTCTGCAACAAAGAGTAGCCCCTGCTCACCGCAACTAGAGAAAGCCCATGCACAGCAACGAAGACCCAAAGCAGCCAAAACCCCCCCCAAAAAAAACTGGTCCCTTAAAACTGGTGATATTTGATTCAGGTTTATGGACTATCTAATTGTATTATAACAATGTTCATTTCCTGATTTGGATATTTGTACTGTGGTTAATTAAGAGAATGTTTTGTTTTTAGGAAATACATCCTGAAGTATTTAGGAGAAGAGGGGCATCATGTCTGCAACTTACTCTAAAATGGTTTAGAAAAAATATATAGTATGTATATACTGACAGAGAATGATAAAGCAAATGTGATCAAATGTTAACTTCTAGGTGAAGGGCATATGGGAAGTTTTTGTACTATTTTTGTGACCTGTAATTCTGAAATTATGACAAAATAAAAAAGTTTTTTGAAAAAATCAGGCCAGTTGTGAACCTAGTGATCTGCTCTGGCTTGTAAATAATCAGCAAACTTTGAGTAGCCATCTCTGCCCCTTTGATGACGACAGGTAGATGCCTGTTCTTCATCTTCCACTTCATGTGACCCTCTTCTGTTGTCACCCTAGATGGCTGCAAAACTGAGGTGGATCCTCCATCCTACATGAGGCCTCTTGGTGCTTCTCTTCCCATCTCCATGACTTTCACATCTATGTCACCTCAGCCACTTACTCTCCTGGACACAGCCTGAGCAGAATCACTACTCAGACAGCAGCTTCCTCTTTGTCCAGTTCCAATGCTCAATTATTCCCACTTACCTATTCTCTAATTTTTGCTGTCCCTCACTCCTCCTTCATCTTGAATTCAACTTGCCCCCTTGTCTGTCCTTCCATCCCACCCATCTGGCAAATCCTAACCCTGTATGAGGCCAGCCATATTCCTTTGTTGTGGCTATATCTGGATTGCTTGGGTTGTGCTGGAGGTTTCACGTGACTGTGTTCATGGCGACCCTAAAAGTCATTGTAGAAAACTCTAAAGATAGAGTTACCATATTATCCAGCAATCCCACTCCTGGGCATACATCTGAACAAAACTATACTTCAAAAAGATACATGGGAGGTGCCTTCAAGATGGTGGAGGAGTAAGACGTGGTGTCACCTTCCTCCCTACAAATATATCAAAACTACATCAACATGTGGAACAACTCCCACAGAATACCTACTGAACACTGGCAAAAGACCTCAGACTTACTAAAAGACGCCCTCAGGCGACCTACATGCAGAGGCGGGGCCAAATCCAAAGCTGAACCCCAGGAGCTGTGCGAACAAAGAAGAGGAAGGGAAATTTCTCCATGGAGCCTCAGGAGCAGCGGATTAAATCTCCACAATCAACTTGATGTACCCTGCATCTGTGGAATACCTGAATAGACAATGAATCATCCCAAAATTGAGGCGGTGGACTTTGGGAGCAACTGTAAACTTGGGGTTTGCTTTCTGCATCTAATTTATTTCTGGTTTTATGTTTATCTTAGTTTAGTATTTAGAGTTTATTATCATTGGTAGATTTGTTTATTGATTTGGTTGCTCTCTTCCTTTTTTAATTTTATATACATAGACTTTTCCTTTTTCTCTTTTTGTGAGTGTGTATGTGTATGCTTCTTTGTGTGATTTTGTCTGTATAGCTTTGCTTTTGCCATTTGTCCTGGCGTTCTGACTGTACATTTTTTTTGTTTGTTTTTTGTTTTTATTATAGTTTCTAGCGCTTGTTGTCATTGGTGGATTTGTTTTTTGGTTTGATTGGTCTCTTCTTTCTTTCTCTCTTTTTTTAATTACTTTTTATTTTTAATAATTTTTTTCT
The DNA here is from genome assembly GCF_964165515.1 of Mesoplodon bidens. Classification (NCBI taxonomy): domain Eukaryota; kingdom Metazoa; phylum Chordata; class Mammalia; order Artiodactyla; family Ziphiidae; genus Mesoplodon; species Mesoplodon bidens. The sequence goes on from NC_138178.1 coordinate 38,308,786, forward strand.
ATCTTAATAACTTTTTATTTTATTTATTTATTTTTCTTTCTTTCTTTCTTTCTTTCTTTCTTTCTTTCTTTCTTTCTTTCTTTCTTTTTCTCCCTTTTCTTCTGAGCCATGTGGCTGACACAGTCTTGGTGCTCTGGCTGGCTGTCAGGCCTGAGCCTCTGAGGTGGGAGAACCGAGTTCAGGACATTGGTCCACCAGAGACCTCCCAGCCCCACATAATATCAAATGGCAAAAGCTCTTTTAGGGATCTCCATCTCAATGCTAAGACCCAGCTCCACTCAACGACCAGCAAGCTACAGTGCTGGACACCCTATGCCAAACAACTAGCAAGACAGGAACACAAACCCACCCATTAGCAGAGAGGCTGCCTAAAATCATAATAAGTTCACAGACACGCCAAAACACACCACTGGCCGTGGTCCTGCCCAGCAAAAAGACAAGATCCAGCCTCGTCCACCAGAACACAGGCACCAGACCCCTCCACCAGGAAGCCTACAAAACCCACTGAACCAACCTTACCCACTGGGGGCAGACACCAAAAACAACAAGACCTATGAACCTGCAGCCTGCGAAATGGAGACCCCAAACACAGTAAGTTAAGCAAAATGAGAAGACAAATACACAGCAGATGAAGGAGAAAGGTAAAAACCCACCAGACCAAACAAATGAAGAGGAAATAGGCAGTCTAACTGAAAAAGAATTTGTAGTAATGATAGTAGAGATGATCCAAAATCTTGGAAATAGAATGGAGAAAATACAAGAAACATTTAACAAGGACCTAGAAAAACTAAAGAGCAAACAAACAATGATCAACAACACAATAAATGAAATTAAAAATTCTCTAGAAGGAATCAATAGCAGAATGACTGAGGTAGAAGAACAGATAAGTGACTTGGAAGATAAAATAGTGGAAATAACTACCACAGAGCAGAAAAAGAAAAAAAGAATGAAAAGAATTGAGGACAATCTCAGAGACCTCTGGGACAACATTAAACGCACCAACATTTGAATTATAGGGGTCCCAGAAGAAGAAGAGAAAAAAACAAAAGGGACTGAGAAAATATTTGAAGAGACTATAGTTGAAAACTTCGCTAATATGGGTAAGGAAATAGTCAATCAAGTTCAGGAAGCGCAGAGAGTCCCATACAGGATAAATCCAAGGAGAAACACGCCAAGACACATATTAATCAAACTATCAAAAATTAAATACAAAGAAAAAATATTAAAAGCAGCAAGGGAAAAGCAACAAATAGCATACAAGGGAATCCCCACAAGGTTAACAGCTGATCTTTCAGTAGAAACTCTGCAAGCCAAAAGAGAGTGGAGGGCATATTTAAAGTGATGAAGGGGAAAAACCTACAACCAAGATTACTCTACCCAGCAAGGATCTCATTCAGATTTGACAGAGAAATTAAAATCTTTACAGAGAAGCAAAAGTTAAGAGAATTCAGCACCACCAAACCCAGCTCTACAACAAATGCTAAAGGAACTTCTCTAGGCAGGAAACACAAGAGAAGGAAAAGGCTTACAATAACAAACCCAAAACAATTAAGAAAATGGTCACAGGAACATACATATTGATAACTACCTTAAATGTAAATGGATTAAATGCTCCAACCAAAAGACGTAGACTGGCTGAATGGATACAAAAACAAGACCGATACATATACTGTCTACAGGAGACCCACTTCAGACCTAGGGACACACACAGACTGAAAGTGAGGGGATGGAAAAAGATATTCCACGCAAATGGAAATAGCTGGAGTAGCAATTCTCATATCAGACAAAATAGACTTTTAAAAAAAGGCTATTACAAGAGACAAAGAAGAACACTACATAATGATCAAGGGATCAATCCAAGAAGAAGATATAACAATTGTAAATATTTATGCACCCAACATAGGAGCACCTCAATACATAAGGCAAATGCTAAGAGCCATAAAAGGGGAAATTGACAGTAACACAATCATAGTAGGGGACTTTAACACCCCATTTTCACCAATGGACAGATCATCCAAAATGAAAATAAATAAGGAAACACAAGCTTTAAATGATACATTAAACAAGATGGACTTAATCGATATTTATGGGACATTCCATCCAAAAGCAGCAGATTACACTTTCTTCTCAAATGCTCATGGAACATTCTCCAGGATAGATCATATCTTGGGTCACAAATCAAGCCTTGGTAAATTTAAGAAGTGTGAAATTGTATCAAGTATCTTTTCCAACCACAACGCTATGAGACTAATATCAATTACAGGAAAAAAATCTGTAAAAAATATAAACACATGGAGGCTAAACAATACACTACTAAATAACCAAGAGATCAATGAAGAAATCAAAGAGGAAATCAAAAAATACCTAGAAACAAATGACAACGAAACACAACGACCCAAAACCTATGGGACGCAGCAAAAGCAGTTCTAAGAGGGAAGTTTATAGCAATACAATCCTGCCTCAAGAAACAAGAAACATCTCAAATAAACAACCTAACCTTACACCAAAAGGAATTAGAGAAAGAAGAACAAAAAAACCCCAAAGTTAGCAGAAGGAAAGAAATCATAAAGATCAGATCAGAAATAAATGAAGGAAATGATAGCAAAGATCAATAAAACTAAAATCTGGTTCTTTGAAAAGATAAACAAAATTGATAAACCGTTAGCCAGACTCATCAAGAAAAAAAGGGAGAAGACTCAAATCAAGAGCATTAGAAATGAAAAGGGAGAAGTAACGACTGACACTGCAGAAATACAAAGGATCATGAGAGATTACTACAAGCAACTATATGCCAATAAAATGGACAGCTTGGAAGAAATGGACAAATTCTTAGAAAAGCACAACCTTCTGAGACTGAACCAGGAAGAAACAGAAAATATAAACAGACCAATCACAAGCACTGAAATTGAAACTGTGATTAAAAATCTTCCAACAAACAAAAGCCCAGGACCAGATGGCTTCACAGGCAAATTCTATCAAACATTTAGAGAAGAGCTAACACCTATCCTTCTCAAACTCTTCCAAAATATAGCAGAGGGAGGAACACTCCCAAACTCATTCTACGAGGCTACCATCACCCTGATACCAAAACCAGACAAAGATGCCACAGAAAAAGAAAACTACAGGCCAATGTCACTGATGAACATAGATGCAAAAATGCTCAACAAAATAATAGCAAACAGAATCCGACAGCACACTAAAAGGATCATACAACATGATCAAGTGAGGTTTATCCTAGGAATGCAAGGATTCTTCAGTATACACAAATCAATCAATGTGATACACCATATTAACAAATTGAAGGAGAAAAACCATATGATCATCTCAGTAGATGCAGAAAAGGCTTTTGACAAAATTCAACACCCATTTATGACAAAAACTCTCCAGAAAGCAGGCACAGAGGGAACTTACCTCAACATAATAAAGGCCATATATGACAAACCCACAGCTAACATCGTTCTCAATGGTGAAAAACTGAAACCATTTCCACTAAGGTGAGCAACAAGACAAGGTTACCCACTCTCACCACTATTATTCAACATAGTTTTGGAAGTTTCAGCCACAGCAATCAGAGAAGAAAAAGAAATAGAAGGAATCCAAATTGGAAAAGAAGAAGTAAAACTGTCACTGTTTGCAGATGACATGATACTATACACAGAGAATCCTAAAGATTCTACCAGAAAACTACTAGAGCTAACCAATGAATTTGGTAAAGTAGCAGGATACAAAATAATGCACAGAAATCTCTTGCATTCCTATAGACTAAGGATGAAAAATCTGAAAGAGAAATTAAGGAAACAATCCCATTTACCATTGCAACAAAAAGAATAAAACACCTAGGAATAAACCTACCTAAGGAGACAAAAGACCTGTATGCAGAAAACTGTAAGACACTGATGAAAGAAATTAAAGATGATACAAATAGATGGAGAGATATACCATGTTCTTGGATTGGAAAAATCAACATGTGAAAATGACTATACTACATAAAGCAATCTACAGATTCAATGAAATCCCTATCAAGCTACTAATGGCATTTTTTCACAGAACTAGAGCAAAAAATTTCACAATTTGTATGGAAACACAAAAGACCCTGAAAAGCCAAAGCAATCTTGAGAAAGAAAAACAGAGCTGGAGGAATCAGGCTCCCTGACTTCAGACTATACTACAAAGCTACAGTAATCAAGACAGTATGGTACTAGCACAAAAACAGAAATATAGATCAATGGAACAGGATAGAAAGCCCAGAGATAAACCCACACACATATGGTCACCTTATCTTTGATAAAGGAGGCAAGAATATACAATGGAGAAAAGACAGCCTCTTCAATAATTGGTGCTGGGAAAACTGGACAGCTACATGTAAAAGAACAAAATTAGAACATTTCTTAACACCATACACAAAAATAAACTCAAAATGGATTAAAGACCTAAATGTAAGGCCAGACACTATAAAACTCTTAGAGGAAAATATAGGCAGAACACTCCATGACATAAATCACAGCAAGATCCTTTTTGAGCCACCTCCTAGAGAAATGGAAATAAAAACAAAAATAAACAAATGGGACCTAATGAAACTTAAAAGCTTTTGCACAGCAAAGGAAGCCATAAACAAGACAAAAAGGCAACCCTCAGAATGGGAGAAAATATTTGTAAATGAAGCAACTGACAAAGGATTAATCTCCAAAATATACAAGCAGCTCCTGCAGCTCAATATCAAAAAAACAAACAACCCAATCCAAAAATGGGCAGAAGACCTAAATAGACATTTCTCCAAAGAAGATATACAGATAGCCAACAAACACATGAAAGGATGCTCAACATCACTAATCATTAGAGAAATGCAAATCAAAACTACAATGAGGAATCACCTGACACTGGTCAGAATGGCCATCATCAAAAAATCTACAAACAATAAATGCTGGAGAGGGTGTGGAGAAAAGGGAACCCTCTTGCACTGTTGGTGGGAATGTAAATTGATACAACCACTATGGAGAACAGTATGGAAGTTCCTCAAAAAACTAAAAATAGAACTACCATATGACCCAGCAATCCCACTACTGGGCATATACCCTGAGAAAACCATAATTCAAAAAGAGTCATGTACCAAAATGTTCACTGCAGCTCTATTTACAATAGCCAGGACATGGAAGCAACCTAAGTGTCCATTGACAGAGGAATGGTTAAAGAAGATGTGGCACATGTATACAATGAAATATTACTCAGCCATAAAAAGAAATGAAATTGAGTTATTTGTAGTGAGGTGGTTGGACCTAGAGACTGTCATACAGAGTGAAGTAAGTCAGAAAGAGAAAAACAAATACCGTATGCTAACACATATATATGGAATCTAAAAAAAAAAAAGGTTCTGAAGAAGCTAGGGGCAGGACAGGAGTAAAGACACAGACATAGAGAATGGACTTGAGGACATGGGGAGGGGGATGGTTAAGCTGGGACGAAGTGAGAGAGTGGCATGGACATATATACACTACCAAATGTAAAATAGATAGCTAGTGGGAAGCAGCCGCGTAGCACAGGGAGATCAGTTCTGTGCTTTTTGTCCCCCTAGAGGGATGGGATAGGGAGGGTGGGAGGGAGAGACAGAGGGAGGAGATCTGGGGATGTATGTATATGTATAGCTGATTCACTTTGTTATACAGCAGAAACTAACACACCATTGTAAAGCAGTTATACTCCAATAAAGATGTTAAAAAAAAAAGATACATGCACCCCAATGTTCACTGCAGCACTATTTACAATAGCCAAGACATGGAAGCAACCTAAATGTCCATCAACAGATGAATGGATAAAGAAGATATGGTATATGTGTGTGTATATATATATATATATATATATATATATATATATATATATATATATGTATGTATATATACACACACACAGTGGAATATTACCCAGCCATTAAAAAAAGAATGAAATAATATCATTTGCAGCAACGTGGATGGACCTAGAGATTATCATACTAAGTGAAGTAAGCCAGACAGAGAAAGACAAATATCATAAGATACCACTCATATGTGGCATCTAAAAAAAAAAAAGACACAAATGAACTTATTTACAAAACAAAAATAGATCCATAGACATAGAAAACAAACTTATGGTTACCAAAGGGGAAAGATGCAGGAAGGATAAATTAGGAGTTTGGAATTAACATATACCCACTGTTATATATAAAATAGATAACCAAAGGGACCTACTGTATAGCACAGGGAACTATACTCAATATTTTGTAATAACTTATAAGGGAAAAGAATCTGAAAAATAATACATATATAATATATATACTATATATAATATATTGATATATATAACTGAATCCCTGTGCTATACACCTGAAACTAATACAACATAGTAAATCTACTATACTTCAGTTTGAAAAAAAGAAGTCATTGTAACCAATCTCAAGCCTTCAACACAGGCAATCTTCTCTAGTAAGTTTAACCTTTTTTTTTCTTCATGAGAATTATTTCAAACTTTCCTATCTCCTCCTTTACTCACAGCAGATGACCTTAACTTTACACCAAACCTTTAAACTCACTGTCATCTGCACAAATTCTTCTCTTTAGCTTTCTGTAGCAATGGGAGAGTGTTCGACCAACCCAGCCAAGGCTGGTACTTCTGCTGGAGCAATGACTCCCTCTCTGTTCCATCTTCTCACCAAGAACCTTACTTACTATCACTTACCTCTCTCTGACCTTAGTCTTTAACCTCTCCCTTTCTACGGCTTCCTTCCTATAAACACTGCCATAAAAATATACCATAGACTGGGTGGTTTAAACAAGAGACACTTATTTTCTCACAGTTCTGGAGGCTGGAAGCACAAGATGACTAGCATGGTCAGGACCCTCTTCCAGGCTTGCAGATGGCCAGATTTCTCATTGTGTGCTCATGAGGCCTTTCTCCATGTGTTCATGTGGAGAGAGTCTGGTGTCTCTTCCTCTTCTAATAATGGCACTAATTCCATCCTGAGGACCCCACCCTCATGACCTTATCTAAATCTAGTCACCTTCCAGAAGACCCACCTCTTAATACCAACACATTGGTGGTTAGGGCTTCGACATAAGAATCTGGTGGGAGACACATTCAGTCCATAGCAAACACTTACATCTTTTTCTTTAGTGGTGGGGAGCTAAAGCCAACTTCCCATCTGAAAGCGCCAACTGGTTTTTCCTCATATTGTTAAACCTATTTAGTTAGGAAATACTCTTTCAACAAGCATACAGATTGATTTTATTGTTCTACTCCTCATTACTTTAATCTCTGACACCTCTCACTCCCCCACTGCCACACGGAAGACTCTTTTTCATGGAATGAGCATGCCTCCCAGAGGAACTGGAGCTTTTTAGAGCACGAGGTGGCTGCCAGCCCTGTGGGTCAGCCCATGCTAGTCGGGACACTAAATACCATTGTATAATTTTAAGGAAGATGCAGAATGTTCCCTGACTTGGGTTTTCCCATCTCTCAAAGGAGGGGTTGAGGCCCAGGCAACCCTTGGGGTCCTCCCTGGCCCAGGAGTATTAGTACTGGCCAAGAGGGAATGGTAATGACCAGACTCTTGCCCCCTGAAGCTGCTCCCAGGAAGGTGAGGCAATGTCACCTTCCCCAGCAGCCAAGGGGCAGGTGTGACTTCCCTGGGCAGTCACACCTGTGTCGCTCTTGCTTCTGGAGAAGGGGGCAGCCTTGTGCATTGAATAATGAGAGGGCTTTAGAGAGACCAGGACTTGACTCTTTACCAGCTGTGTGGCTTTGGGCAGGTCTCCTCACCTCTCTGACTCTAGTTCCCTATTCTGTGGAAAGGGGGAATTTACTCTCTACTTCACATCTGAAAGGACTGGATGAGATAACATTGGTAAGGCTCTTGCCACTGTACAGAATGGGGGGCACAGCAAATGCAAGCCCCCTCCCTCCCTACCTCCAGCCTGGCAGAGAGAGCCAGGGAGCCCACATAGTCTGCCAATGTGGCCTGCACAGGTGTCTGGGCCAATGAGGGCAGCGTCTCCACTCACACACTGGCACTATTGTTCCAGCCAGAGAGACTGGACATGAACGTGACTCTTGGGAGGGGGGAAGGGCAGGGCAGAGGCAGAGAAAAGCTGTGAGCAGAGGAATGTCATAGAAAGCTCTGCTCCTTAAACAGGGCCTCGCGGCCTGCCAGCATCCTGAAAATCTCTGGGAACAGTAGCTCACTTCCGTCGGGGCTGTGCCATCAACTCGAAGGTGTTCTCGGTGCACAGGAGCGTTCTTTGTGCTAGAGTCCATCGCCCAGCTTGACAAAGCCTCTTCTGGGGCCTCCATAGTTCCTTCCTGTGGGGAGCCTGAGCCCTCACCTCCACCTCCATTATCTCCCATGAGCCTCACATTCTGTGAAATACCTGGGAAAAAAATCCAACAGCACGCTTACATCAGTTTGCTAAAGCTGCTGTAACAAGGTACTACAGACTGAGTGGCTTAAACAACAGAAATTCATTTTCTCACAATTCTGAAGGCTAGAAGTCCAAGGTAAAGGTGTCAGCAGGGCTGCTTTCTTCTGAGACCCTTCTCCTTGGCTTGTAGACGGTGCCTTCTTCCTGTGTCTTCACATCGTCTTCCCTCTGTAACTGTCTGTGTCCAAATTCCCTCTTCTTATAAGGATACCAGTCATATTGGATCAGGGCCCACCCTGATGACCTCATTTTACCTTAATTACCTCTTGAAGACCCTATCTCCGAATACAGTCACATTCTGGGACTTCCCTGGCGGTCCAGTGGTTAAGACTCCATGCTTCCACTGCAGGGGGCTCAGGTTTGATCCCTGGTCAGGGAACTAAGATCCCAATTTGCCACGCGGTGAGGCCAAAAAAAACCAAAACAAAACAAAAGTAAACAACAACAAACAACAAAATACAGTCCCATCTGAGATGTTGGGAGATAGGACTTCCTCTCATTATTCCCACTTCTCAGAGGAGGAAACGGAGTCACTGAGTTGTGAAGTCACGTCTCACAGCTAGAAGGTGACAGAGTTAGGATATAAAAGTGGGCAGTCTGGTGCCCAAGCAGGCTCCTATCACTGCACCCCACAGCCTAAAAGTGGGTCAGCCTGTCTTGTCCTTTCCGCACTCAATCTTAACCAGCTACATTTCCCAGCTGGCCTCACTCACTGCCCGACCACGCCAGGCCCTGCTGGGCTCAGGGAGAGGGTGACAGGCCAGGATTCTCCACAGCTGCCATTTCATCTACAATCACATTTAAAATTTCCCTCCATCTTGAGCATGTCTTACCCAGGGGTGTGCTTTCTCAGACCTCCCTGCGATGAGAGAGAGGACGGGGAGAAGCGTATGGGGCTGGCCCAGATCCCATCCCCACAGCCCGGCTTCCACATGGCTGAGCAGGAACTCTGGAGCAGACTCACACAAAGGAGGGCTTTGAGGTGGCTCCAGCCAGGCCCAGGCTGATCCCCGCTCCCCCCTGGTGCATCACTTGCCCCGATCTGGGCCTCCCTGTGAGCCTGATTTAACGGGAAACTGTGGGCCGTGAGAAGTTCCTTGTGACACACTAATTCCAACCTGCTGACTGGACCACGCCCCCAGAGGAGGCAACCTCCAGGCCCTGGAGGACACAGGCACCAGGTGTCCCAAGGAGGAGCTGCTGACTTGGCAGGTAAGTCAGTAGCAGGGGCCTGGCTGGGCCAGGAAGCCCAGGACTAGGGTGAGGAGTCAGCAGTGGGGAGACCACATCTCAGGCTGCTCAAAAACTGAAACCAGCTAGCCATTTTTCAGGTTGAGCCAGACCAACCTGATGGCAGACGTAGCAAATAAAAATATAGGACACCCAGTCAAATGTGAATTTCAGATGAACAACAAATACTTTTTTAATATAAGTATGTCCCAAATTTGTATGGCACATACTTAAACACTTCAAAAAAACTTTTGCTCATCTGAAACTCACATGTAATTGGGCATTCTGTATTTTAACTGGCAACCCTAGATGGCAGGGAACAGCCTCCACATGGAGTGAGGGGTGGGTATATTTTCTTGTATACAGCTCATAAATCAATATTTAAAAATCAGAGTTAGTAGATTGGGCATATTTTAAAAAGAGTTGCTGTACTGACTTTAACCCTCCATTTCTAAGATCTAGGATCTTGTCCTGATGAGCTGCCTAACTGGCTGGGGGTGTCTAGCCACTGTCTCTCCTGTCTGAGCCCTTTGCTCAGGGAGTTCTGTCAGCCCCTCCCTTTCTGTTCCAGCAAAATCCAAGGGACTTTGTCTGTATTTCAGTCTGTCTTGTATGTATGCCTGTATATTTGGAAGTCTACCTGCTAGAAAGCTGACTTAGATTTTATTCCTGTTGGTGGATGACAGCCCCCAGAACCTCCCTGCCCTGCTGGGTCTGTGGAGTGGGAGAGGCAGGAAATGGGAGATCCTCAGATATTCCCTGGCATCCTCTAGGTTTCTCTGTGCAAGTTGGGGTAATGATCAATATAATACTAAGAGAGGGAAGGGGAACTATGTTTTAGAGCAAAACACTGTGCTAGGTACCCTACAGAAATTATAGGATCTTCATTACAACTCTATTTGGTAGGTGTGGTTATTATCCCCAATTTGCAGATGAGGAAACTGAGACTCAGAAAGGTTAAATAACCTACCACCCTAGCTCATATGGGTGGTAAATGCCAAAGCCTGATTCAAACCTGGTTCTCTCTGACCCTAAAGGGTTTTCTGTGACACCAGCTCTCCTAGGGAGTTTGCCTGGAGATGTCTTGGCTCTAGGTGTCAAAGCAAGTCTTGGTCTCAGGCAGACATAGGTTCAAGTCCCACCTCTGCTTACTAATCAACAGTGAACAGATGACAGAACTGACCAACGGAAAACTGGTCAGAGGCAGGAGCAGGGTGGTGACGGGTCTGGGGACATTTAGGTAGGAGAGGAGAAAATCTGGAAATAGAAGAGTTGTCTCCAAAAATACTCCGTGTGCTGTCATGTGTGCAGTGGATGAAATTGGTTCTGGTGGGCAGGCACTGCTTCTGTGTTCATTATTTAATTAAATCCTCATAAACTTCCATCTCCCTTTTACAGGGGACAGCCAAGATACAGGTTAAATCACAAAGCTTGCAAATGGAAGAGAGAATTCGAACCCAGATCTAACTTTTGCCACAACAGGCTGCCTCTTGATGCGGATGGAAAGTTCACAGCTTGGTCTTAAGTCCCGATCCCTGGCTATTGCGCGCTGTGTGACCTTGGCCAAGTCACTTACTCTCCTGGGCCTGTTTCCTCCCATGTAGAATGGGAATAATAATGCTGGCTCCCAGACAATGGATTTGAAAATAGCGCATCACAAGGCACAGAACACGCACGCAGTTATGGTTATGTAACTAGCTATCACCCCTCTGGAGAGTTAATTCACTGGAACGGGGCCATCCACTAGGCTGGGAAGTTTCTGAGGTGCCCCTTTGGGCTGGAAAAGGAGGGCCACAAATGGGAGGGCGGATTGCCTTATCCTGCAGTGATCATGTAACTGAGAATGGAGGCTGACCCTAGTTTTTCCCTGGCTGGGCCAACTCATCTTAAGAACTGAGGTTTGAGGTATTTTTGTGTGTGTTCCTTCTCAAAGGGGTGTTTCCCAAAGTGTAGCCCAAGAACCACCTTCTTCGGAGCCACCGGGAGTGCTGTTTTAAAGTATAGATGCCCGGGCCCCAGTTCAGACCTCCTGAGTCAGAATCACAGGTGCAGGGCCCAGGCATCTGCATTTCTAACAAATGCCCCACGTGATTCTGATGCACTCAAAAGTATGAGATCCACTGTTCTGAGACAATAACAGAACGGTTTCTCCATACCACTGCAGCCCTGACTTCCTCTCCTAGGAAGGAGGCTGCCTGGAGAGGCCAGGACAGAAGAAGCGGCGTCTTTCTTTTTCCGAGCACTCCGAGTCTTCCAGAGGCAGCATGTCAGAGGGGGTGAGTACCCCTGTGCCCTGGGGCTCCCCTCCATCCACCTTCCCTCCTTCCCTTTCTCCCTTCCTGTTTCTCTGTCATCTGGTCTGCTCAGGGTTATGGGCATTCACCCCTACAACCTCTCTGCGGTCCCTGACCCCACCCAAAGGGAGGAAGCTCAACGGTGACCTTGGGCAAAAGCACTAGTTTAGGGTCTGAGCAGACCCATTTGACTGGCTTGCTCAGGTTGCTGGGGGTCTCTTCCTGTCTTTTCCTGACTTCTCTCTGCCCAGGCGGGCACATTCCGCATGGTCCCTGAAGAGGAACAGGAGCTCCGTGCCCAACTGGAGCGGCTTACAACCAAAGACCATGGACCTGTCTTTGGCCAGTGCAGCCAGCTGCCCCGCCACACCTTGCAGAAGGTGAGGTGACCCCGGGGTGTGCAGAGGGACAGGGTAGAGAGGCAACAAGGGGGAATGTTGATAGCATCCTCACTCCTGTAGAAAGGGTCCAGCACCAGCTCTCCAGGTCATTCTGGACCTAAAGGACTGGCTTGTTCTAGGGGTTATTCTGAAGGTCAGGGCCATGGCAGCAGTTGGAGTGACCAGATGTCCAGGCCAGCCTATTCCAAGACTATGGCACCAACAGTGTTCCCTGAAACCAATGCCAAGACCGAGGGCTTCTGGACCAGGGATCATCCTAGACTCAGATGTGAGGAACATTGGTTTGCAATGGCCTTGGAGAACAGGGATCCAACTGTTGCCCACATTGGACAGGAAAAGGCCTGAGTTCTAATACCAGACCGACTTCCAACTTGCTGTGTGACCTTGAGCAAACTTCTTTCCCTCTTTGGGTTTTGCTTTCTGTACCTATGAAAGGAAGTTGTTGGACCAGTTCAGTTTATCAGACTGTGCTCTGTGGAGGGTGGCAGAGCTGTCTTGGGGTTAAGCTGGACCTGGGCTCCTGGCTTCCATCTCTGCTCCCTGGGCGTCTCAAGGGAAAAGTGCTCTGAGGTCCCCCAGACCTGCCTTTCCCCCTCATGCCGTCCAAGGAAAGAGCTGCCCCTGGAACGCTGAGGAGTTCTCCAGGCTCAGCCAAGGGGAGGAACAGGAGGCAGAGGACAGGCTGCCAACTGCCGGGTATCTTTGATTTTGGAAAGGTCAGAAATGAGCCTGGGAGGCAGCAGAGTGAAGCGATTAAAAGTCCAACCTGAGTAAGAGTTTCAGCTTCACCCCTTTTTATCTGGGTGACCTTGGTCAAGAATACCTTGACCTCTATCAGCCTCAGTCTGCTCACCCTGAGAAATGGGGATAAGATGACAACCTTCCTGTGACGGATTGTGGCAAAGATTTAAAAACATAATGTATCTAAAGGACTTAGCAGTGTGCTAAGTCAGGGCTCCAGTAGGCTGTTGTGATTAGAAACGTTTAGCTCTCTGGCTGTCTCCTCAAACACACCCAGGATGAAAGTTTGACCTAATTTTCTCCAAATGTAATTGGCAGTCTGAGGTGCTGCCAGTGCCGAAGCTGCCCCTGTGGGCAGAGCAGCGATGGCCCCAGCTGCCGCGCCCTCTGCCCCTCAGCCTGTCTGGCACCTGGAGGAGCCTCCCGCACCCACGCCTACCTGACCTCGTGCCTGCACCCCACCCCTGTTCCAGGCCAAGGACGAGCTGAATGAGAGGGAGGAGACCCGGGAGGAGGCGGTTCGGGAGCTGCAGGAGCTGGTGCAGGGGGAAGCAGCCTCCGGGCAGGAGCTGGCCGTGGCCGTGGCTGAGAGGGTGCAGGGAAAGGACAGCGCCTTCTTCCTGCGTTTCATCCGCGCGCGCAAATTCCACGTGGGCCGAGCCTATGAGCTGCTCAGAGGTGAGGCCTGCGCAGGATGGGTGGCCCTGGGAAGGCTGCGGGGGGTGGGGAGTGAGGGGGGAAGGGGGGAAGGTCACGAGGAGGGCATTGACCCTCACCAAGGCACTGAGACCGACTCCTTCACTTCCCTCCTATTCCCTGTGCCGTGCAAGTCACTCTCTCTGAGCCTCCTTTTCCTTACCTGTAAAATGGGTGTGTGAACTAAATAGCCTTCAAGATCCCTCTCAGCTCTGACAATGAATGGATGAGTCTGACAGGACCAGATTCCTAGAGGTCGGGCCCCGCCTCTCCACTCTCCTGAGTCTCAATGAGCAGAACTGAGTCACCCAGATTGGGTGCCCAAATTGGGGTAGTTTCCTCTCTCACCCCTGCTCTCCCCTTCCCCACCCACCCAGCCTAGGTTTTGGCTCTGGAGCACTGCAGGGAAGGTGGGTATGAGCTTGACTCCCCTTAGGTACCCAAACCTCACGCATAGTAGAATTGAAGATGGTGCCAGCCCTGGGGGTGAGTCCCACGGACAGAACCATCCTGGCCATGCCCACGGTATGAAGACCAGTGTCTTAAGGAAATCAAGTCCTTGGTGCTGGTGGAGGGAAGGGGTGTCTGAGCAGGCCCTATGTAGCCTGATGATTCTCCTTACTTCTTCCTTCCTTCCGCAAATGGTAATTCTCTGCTTTGCCAACCGCTGTTTTAGGCCAAAGGATGTGGCAGAGAACAAAGCAGACAAGAACTGCCGGCCCTCGTGGGTCTTATAGTCTAATGGTGGAAATGATAAACCAGACAAATAAAATAAAAATATACAGAGAAAAATAAAGAAGGTGGATATAAAGGACTGAGGGGTCGGAGTTTTAGGTAAAGAGGCTAGGAAGGCTCCAGTGCAAAGAGAACTCTTAAAGAAAAACTCGAAGGAAATGAGATGCCTGGGGAAAGAGCAGTAGGGCAGAGGGTACAGCAAGATGAAGACTAGGTGGCGGGGGCTTCCCTGGTGGCGCAGTGGTTGAGAGTCTGCCTGCCGATGCAGGGGACACGGGTTCATGCCCCGGTCCGGGAAGATCCCACATGCCGCGGAGCGGCTTGACCCATGAGCCACGGCTGCTGAGCCTGCGCATCCGGAGCCTGTGCTCCGCAACGGGAGAGGCCACAACAGTGAGAGGCCCGCGTACCGCAAAAAAAAAAAAAAAGACTAGGTGGTGGGAACGGGCCTGGAGTGTTGGAGGAGCAGCGAGGAGGTCAGTGGCTTTCCCTTGGCAAATGCCTCCCCAAGCCTCCTCTGGGCCTAGTCCCTCTGGGGTTTGGTGGAAGAGACGATCGCAGATAGGTGGGGACCTGTTCGGGATGAGTCAGGGTGGGGTTAGTGGGTGGTGGGAGTGCCGCTGGAGTCAGAGGGGGGCCTCTGTTTCCTGCTTTGGGTTTTATCTGGGGGTCATTTCCGCCCCCCCTCCCCCGCCACTCACCTAAACCTGTGCCCAACTGAGAAACCTGTGCCTCTACCCTTGGGAAAGAGAAAAATACCAAATAGTAATTGTCCTTAGATTTAGGATTACATCTTGTGTTTTTACAGTTTACTCATTCATTCGTACCTGGAATCTTGTTTGATTACCACAGAATTTGGTGAGATAGGCCAATATTATCATCCTATTTTTTGGAGAGGTAATATGGGGCACAGAAAGGTTGAATGTCCTGCTGGGTTACACATAGCTTGTAGGTGGAGGAGCCAGGCAGGAGCCTGTGGGTCTCTGGATGCCCTCCATGTGCCACCCCAGGATGTGCTGGCTCCCTGAGGGGCCTCTTCTGCTCCCCCTCTGCCAGGCTATGTGAACTTCCGGCTGCAGTACCCAGAGCTCTTCGACAGCCTGTCCCTGGAGGCTGTCCGCTGCACTGTCGAGGCTGGCTACCCTGGTGTCCTCTCCAGTCGGGACAAGTATGGCCGAGTGGTCATGCTCTTCAATATTGAGAACTGGGACTCTGAAGAAATCACCTTTGATGAGGTCAGTGGGGATTTGCCTGGCTCCCTCCCATCCCCTGGGTTGGGCTCCCTCCTCCAAACGTGGCCTCTATTGGACCCTCATTCCTGGCTCCCCAGGAGGCGAGGTTTGTGGGGGAATGGCCAGTAGCTCATGGCACCAGGCCCTTTCCCGGCAGGAGGAGAAGTCCTAGGATGTGCCATGGCAGCTGGAAAACCCAGCAGCTTTGAAGGCAGGGCCCACTGGCCAGTACACGGCTGCCCCCTGGTACCCCTGCCAAGTGGGAGTGACAGCTGTGGGCCATGAGCTGGGATCAGCCCTGCCAAATGCTGAAAGCTGAGAGCGACACAGACCATATATATATATATATATATATATATATATATATATATATATATATATATGATTTCACTTGTCAGGCCTTTAAGAGAGCTGTCCTAGTGGGGGAACTAGGGTTTATCTTGGGAGAACTTTGGCGTGTGCCACCAGGCCTTAAAAAAAAGTACAAACTCATTTTAGAAAATGCTGCCTAGTTGTCGCAACACCATTTATTTAAAAGTCCATCGTTTTCCCCAGTGGCTTGAGATGCCATCTTTATCATATTCTGCATCTTCATATGTGTTTGGATCTATTTCTGGACTTTCTATTCTGTGCTATCGGTCTGTCTTTTCATGCTCCAGTATCACACTGTTTAAATTATAGAGATGGTATAGAATGTTTGATATCTGTTGGGATCAGTTCTGTCCTTAATGCTCCTCTTTTTCAGGGCTTTTCTAGCTATTCTTGCATGTTTACCTTTCCTTATGAACTTTAGAATTAATTTATTAGGCTCTAGGAGAAATGTCAGGAGATTTTTATTGGTATAACATTAATGTAGATAACAAACTTGGAGAGAATCAGCATCCTTATGAATGCAACATCCATGGCCAGTGGTACTATCCACAAAAAAGGGATGCCTTCCCTTTTACATTTTGAGCTTCCAGGAGTGTTTTAAAGTTTTCAAACCTTAGGCATGTTTGTCAATAAATTTGTAGTAAGTATTTATTTTATTGTTGCTATAGGTGGGACTTTCTCTGCCATTATATCTCCTACTTGGTTATTTTTTGTATCTATGAAGATTATTGGTTTTGTATGTTAATTTCGTATCCTGATATTTTTACTGAATTCTTCTGTTATTTATGTTACTCATATAAATGACTCTCTCAGATTTTCTAAGAATACTATCATATTATCTGTAAATGGGGGACATTTTTTCTTTTCCTCTTCTAGTTCTTATACCCTTGATTAAAAAAAAAACAAAAACAACTTGGATGCACTGGCCACTACTTCCAACACAGAGTTGAATAGTTGAATAGGCCACTACTTCCAACACAGAGTTGAACATGCTTACCTTGTTCCTGATCATATTAGGGATGCCTGTAGTGTTTGCTACTGAATAAGATACTGGCTTTAGGACTGAGGCATACATACGTATGGTAAGGAAGAGACTTAACAAATATTTTTTCTTGTTACATAAGTGATATCTACTCATTTTAGAAAATACCAAAAAAATCACAAATTTAAAATCATCCACAATTCTACCACCCAGAGATTTCTACCACTGACATCCTTCCGGCCTATTTTTTCTAGAGACCTAGAAACATATGTGAACGCATATGCACACAGACATACACATTTTTTCTTATAAAAATGGGATTGTACTCTACAATAATATACCATGAATGGATATCTTTCTGTATCATTAGTCTTATATATCACCGTTCTAGAACACTCCATGGCATGAATACACCATAATTTCACCAGTCCCTTATTGCTGGACATTTAGGTTGTTCCACTATTATAGGGGTACAAGGATAAACACTCTGGCATCTAACCGTGGATATGACATTGAAGATTATTTTCTTGGCATACATTCACAGAGGTGGACTGTCCCAGCTCAAAGCCTGTGACAAATTACCTCTGGGAAGGGGTATACCAGTTAGCTCTCCCGTTAGGACCTTGAGTCTTAACTGTCTTTGTGGGTTGGATCTTACAGCCTGTTCACGTTGTGCCCAAGATCTTGCAGGCATACTGTTTCATCCTGGAGAAGCTACTGGAGAATGAGGAAACTCAAATTAATGGCTTTTGCATCATTGAGAACTTCAAGGGCTTTACCATGCAGCAGGCTGCTGGACTTCGGGCTTCAGATCTCAGGAAGATGGTGGACATGCTCCAGGTGAGGCCACAGAACCCTGTCCTGCAGGAGCCTCTTATGGGTGGGAAGGCTGGGAGGCTGGGCCGGGTTTCCCGGTTTAATGATGCTGGCAGGGACCTGAGAAGACAGCCGCCTAGTGCCCAAAAGAGCAATGACAATCACAGCCCCAGCCACGAACACTTCGTGGTGATCAACAGTTTGCCACGTGTTCACATTCATTAATTCACTAACTCCTTAAAAGCATTCTCTCCCTGCTTCCCTGCTTCGTTTTACAAACCTGGAAATCTAGGCTCAGAGATTTGAGTGACTTCTCAAGGTCACACAGCTATCAAGTGGCAGAGGCGGGACTTGAACCTACACCTTCTGACCTAGAATCCCATTCTCTGTCTACATATGTCATGCTGCCTCCCTCTGGATGTGAATTTATCCTGAGAAAGAGGTATCATTAATGCTCCTGACAACTCACTCCTATGTACTGATGTGTCAGAAGTCCTTTCTTAGAGCTAATCTAATCTTAAATCTGCTTTGCCTTGGAAAGGAGAGATGGGAGGTGGGAGTCATGGGAGGGGACAAAGGACAGTGAGGCATGACAATAGTGTACCTCTGCTCTATAATAGTTTGCAGTCTGCTCAGCAGGCAAGTGGATTTGAAAAACCTTGGTCACCTGAAAACTAAGCAAGGCTACCATTTCATTTCCTTATTCCGCCTAATTACAAGGTTTTGTGCATCCGCAGGATGAGGGCTGGGTTGTGTGGCCTCTGGGGCATCCTTTCTTCAGTTTGGAGCTGCAGTGAAGCCAGGTCTCCCCAGCTGCTGGCCTGGGGATGGAACCTTCAGTGGGCTATCCTCTGGGGCAACCGAGTGCTGACAACTCTGTCCTCTTGTCATGGGGAGAGGCAGTGGGAGAGTAAGTGGGAACCTCTGAGGTCATGGGGCCATGTGGTGGGGTGCTGTCTGTCCCTGCAGGATTCCTTCCCAGCCCGGTTCAAAGCCATCCACTTCATCCACCAGCCGTGGTACTTCACCACGACCTACAACGTGGTCAAGCCCTTCTTGAAGAGCAAATTGCTCCAGAGGGTGAGTGCGTGGCCACGCAGGGAAGGTGCCCGGTGATCGTCTGGTGTGTGAGTGAGTGAACGGGGTTGTAGCAGGAAAGGGTTCAGGAGACAAGAGGGATGAAGGTGGAGGAGGAGGACACCCCACCTGAGCCCTCCTCAGGCTCTGTACCAAGGTTCTGAACCAAGTGGATCCCACAGACGGCACAACAAGGAGGACTTCTGAGAAGGCCATCACCAGGCAGAGATGGCATGTGTGCCTTTGTCCTCCTGTCCCTCTTCTCCCCCCAGCCCTCATCCTAAGGGAACCCCCCTTGCTCAGCTCTGTCTCCTCTGCTTCCCTGCAGGTCTTTGTCCATGGAGAAGACCTCTCCAGCTTCTACCAGGAGTTCAACGAGGACATCCTGCCCTCCGACTTTGGGGGCACACTGCCCAAGTATGACGGCAAAGTCGTTGCTGAACAGCTCTTTGGTCCCCGGGCCCAAGCTGAGAACACAGCCTTCTGAGAACATCCCCTGCCATCCGACCTGTAGTTAGTGTCCCTGGGCCTCTCCTCAGCTGCCCTGGACTCAGAAGGCTGGGAAAAGGGCTGCCTGGGGTGACTGTGGTTCCTCTGAACCCTCCTAAGCTTGGGTGAGCTCAGGTGTCACCCTCCTCCCAAGCTGGGGGGCAATAAAAAAGCAGGGGAATTCCCTTGAGCAAGAAGAAGTGAGGGCATTTATACTCCTACTGCCTCTGAAGCTTTAGGACAGAGATTTGTGTGGAGTTGAGTGTCAAAAGACTCTAATCAAGCTTCTCAGTGATTTTCTTTGTAATAGTTTTGCTATTTAGGGTCTGTGAAAATAGGCAAGGAGGCTGCTTTAAAAGTCTCTCCCACCCCTAAAAATATAAAAAAGAAGATAAGAGAGGGGGAATATAAGTGAAAACGATCTGGCAAGTATAGTGATCTTGGTGGCTGGTAGGCAGGTGAAACGTTTTCCACGTGTAATTCCAGGGTGGAAGCAGGCTTGAAGTAGCTCCATTTTGGGGTGGTCTGGTCCCCCTCAGTCAGGTGCAGTCTGATGTATGCAGTGGTAGTCAGGAGCTTGGACTTCCTTCAAGGGTGGCAGTTGTGTCCCCCCCCTTCTGTCTGTGGGGTCTCTCCACCAAAGCTCTCTCCTCCAGACCCGTTGCCTCAACGGATGGTTTTACATAGATTTACAGATGGTATCTTCTCTGAGCACTCTCCCAGTCCTCAAGTTATACAGTGAACACTCTTCTTTGTCTTCAGTCTCAAGACACCTTATAGAAATGAACTTCTACTTTCAAGCTCTGCATATTTAGACCAATATAAAGGCTTTCCTTTCTGTGCAGTTGGCTTTCCTCAAGTGTCTGGTGACTTTTGAGTGTGTGCTGGGCATGCTGCTCTGTCTTGGGGAAGGCCTGGCTTCTTCTGGGCATGGGGCTTTTAGGCACTGACAGATTCTTTTCCCAAGATCCTACACTGACTTTCCCAGTGGAGGCAGACACTTGTTCCTGTTGTCTGGCTCATGGTGGTGGGTGAGGGTCAACTGGCCTGGCTGCCTCCACTAGGTACCCTGATAATCATCCCAAGACTTCTCTGCTCTTGCCTCCTTCTGGGCATAAAGCACCCTTGGTGCTGCACCCACCTTTTGGGGCAGGACCTTCAGCTGTTTCCTGGGCTGTGGGTTCCATCCAATGCAGTCTGCTTTCACTCCTTTAGGAATTTCTCTGAACCACTGAATTCTCTTTCTCGTTTTCCAGTGTGGCTATGTACGTGTACATATATATGTGACTGTACATATATATGCATTTACTTCTTATGCCTTTTCTTTCATTTCTAGGGTTTGCAGTGTATGCTCATCACCCAAGTCATTTCCTTCTCTATGACATTCACAGTCAACAATCTATGTTCATGAATGATATACATACGACTTCAGAGCTGGAGGAGGAATCATAGAAAATTATTGTGGGTGGCTGACCAGTGAGGATTTCTCCCAAACCCTTCTTTAAATCCTTTGAAACTTGAAGCTTTTCCAAATCAAACCTTACATGGAACTCTAGTATTAAGCCTAAAAAGAGTGGAGGTCTATGGTTGAAGGGGGCTCAGCAGCCTCACCCCGAGAGATCTCCTAGAACATCTGCAGCTAAGAAGGTATTTCAAGTGTGAGGGCACAAACATGCCGCTGAGGGGGCAAGTGATAAGAGAATGGGGACTTGCGTTTGCCAAGATAGAGGGTATTGGTGAGTCGACAGTACAGGTGTTGGTGGAGTGGGAGCAGGGATGAGGCTGAGTTTTAAAAATGAAAGGAATGAGCATTTTTTTAAACTTTCAAGATACACTTATCATTGTTAGGTAAAAGAGTTGTGTCCCAAATTTGAGGAAAACAGTGGCTGATTCCACTTGGATGACTCCCATCTTTCCCCTGGCCCCTAATTGCCAGGAGCCCTCCTAGTGCCACCCTCTGATTTGTGGGAGCTCTAATTTATAAATGAGATTAGGATATGGGAAGAACTGCAGGCGGAGGCTCTTGGGGCAGCTTTGTCTTACTCACATCCAAACGGATGCTGGTGTCCCTCCTAAAGGCAGCAGGGCTAGGGCCTTAGCTTGGGGAGGGTTTGACATAAGAGCCCAGGGGCTTTCTGAGGAAGAAGCTATAGGGTTGGGACCCAGCGAGTCGGTTCTGACCGTGGGCTGCCACCACCCTCTGCTGGCCGTGCCGTGGTACTGCCCCTCCATGCCCAGGGACAGACTAGCCAGGGGCAGGCCAAGCCAGACCTTGCCAGGAAGGTTGGTGCCGCCTTTGGGAGCAGGT
The DNA here is from genome assembly GCF_964165515.1 of Mesoplodon bidens. Classification (NCBI taxonomy): domain Eukaryota; kingdom Metazoa; phylum Chordata; class Mammalia; order Artiodactyla; family Ziphiidae; genus Mesoplodon; species Mesoplodon bidens. The sequence goes on from NC_138178.1 coordinate 38,330,603, forward strand.
GCCTGAAGACCACGAATGTTAATGTTAAAATCTGACGTGCTCAGTCTCACAGAATCCGAGCTGCCTACATATGCTGTATTCCTACAAGTGGCCACAACCCCCGCATTAATGAGAGAGGAAGGGGGACAGTAAAATACTCTTGAAAGCCAGCTAATAGGAAGGGGGACAACTAAGCATGACTTTCACGGCAACCACTTGCTGCTCAGAACATCTTCCTTTCTGGAGACGTCTGGGATGAGGCAAGGGGTTCTGCATGTGAAAGTAATTTGAGCATAGCAAAAGTTGGGAAGTCACAGTGATGCATCATGTGGCCCTTCGGGGAAATACTATCTGTTAGCAGATGGAAGCATTTGTTAAGGTGTGGATGGAAGTCTCAGTAGGGAAATGGGCCATCAGCTTCAGAGAGCCTTTGAGCAAGACTGGTCACTGCTTAGAGCCTCGAGTTTACCTAAGGGACGCTGTAGGAGGCCAATGCTCCCTGGTATCCTGGCAAAGTCTTCCTGGAAGAGGGATGCCCAGGTCTTAAGTCAACCAGGAAAAGAGCTGAAGAGTCACCTTCAGGGTGAACTGGACCACCTTTTATCCCACTTTCAATGGTGGGCGTGGCTCTGGTGTTGAGGAAGCTTAGCAGTGCAGGGTCTGGAAGCTCACAGGATACCAGAGAGACTTACTACTCAAAGTGTGGTCCCAGGAGGGGACTGCTCAACATAACACTTTGAAAAACATTATTTTATTTGATTCTCTCAATATCTAGAGACAGGCATTCTTATTAAAATTATTCTCATCTTAGGGGTTAAAAAAAAAAAAAAGAAAAAGGAAAACCGAAGGTCCAATACTGATCAGGGTCACAGAGCTAGGAAGTGGCCTGGATGGGACCCTAACCCAGCAACTCTGGCTCCAAATCCCTTGGCTCTGTTACTACCAATGCTTTGTCTCAAATGTTTATTTCTGGGGATAGAGGAAATGTAGGTAGAGGCGGGGAAGAGGAACCATGGAATTAGAGCTTCATTCATTCCAGGTCAATTTCACCAACATCATCAGATAAAGGAGGAAATAACTTTAAGGGGAAACCAAACGGTCTTCAGTAGAGATGCTGGGGTAATTCCAAATGGGGTAGACAGCACGAATCAAATATAAGTCCTGGGTGCACATAGCCACAGAGAGAGAGAGAGGTTTAACTTTTCTTTGGGAGAGATTGAGCAGTTCAAGGCTAAACTGCCGGTAAGGTTGTCCTAACCACTCAGCTACATGTGACCCCCTCTAAGCGGGAGATACACCAAGACAGAAATGAGGAGGGAGGCTGTCATACAGCTGGAGGGCCATCCAGTTAGGTGTTTGGTCCTTAACATGGGAAAGTACTCCCTATAGAGCTAGAGCTGAGAGGCCTGTTATTGGAAGGTATAATAAAAAAGCCAGCACCCTTGGGTCAGCGAGTGATTGTAGATAAATGTCACCTAGAACAAATCTATAGGGTAGAATCAGGAGAGGCACAGCTGTGCGCTGACCACATTGGCAAGCTGTTGGCATCGATCTGCCTAACACCCTGGACCTGAAATCTCTTTCATGTGGTACTTTTCATAGGTAGTATTCTTTGCAAGTTAGTTTTCTTGGATCAAAGTAGTCTGGCTATTTTGTGGGTGATAGGAAGTGGGGCGGTGGGGTCAGTGCTGGGGGAGAAGCTTGCTTACCAGGAAGGGATACACTTTGGAATTCGATTTTGGGCATTTTTAGGCCTCGTTAATGCATGTCCTCCAAAACCAACACTCCCCACCCCACTTAGCTTGTCAAAGGTTTTGCATGGCCAAGGAGGGAAGAAAACTCTGAGTGCAAGGTCCCTGGGGTGGGGGGAGCACGCACTGGCACAACTCTCCTGGCTGGGCCAGGGCTTGGCCCTTGGAGACCCTTAGCTTGGTTTCAGACAGATGCAAAAAAGAAGAAAACACCACCATTACTCAACCAACCCAGTATAACCTTAATTTAGGTCACGTTCACCCAGTCTTCTCAAAGAACACTATTAGAAAAGGATGGGACTCATGCGTGGCAACCACCATTTACATCTCACCTTACATTCTGTCTACATGGTTCACTTTATAGAGCAAGTATTTAAAATGCTGATATCTCACTCTTCCCAGGCCTTGGCTTTCTTCCTGGAGAGGATGGGCTTGTAAAGACACCTGTGGGCTGCTCATTTCTTTGGTATTTGCAAGGCTGGGTTAAAATCAGTTGTGATGAGAACTTGGTGTTTTGCCCATTTCTTTCAAGCTCGTGCTTCGGTGAAGACACAGGAAGAATCCTTTTAGATAGAAAATCTCCACTACAAAGGACGCACAGCCACGCCACATTTTTAGTCTTTTATTTTTTTAAGTAAAGAAATTCCATTGAATCAAAGATAACAAAATTACAGTTTTTGTTTGTAATGATCTTTGTTTACCACCACACAGAATCAAAACAGAACCAAAAGTAATATGAGAACATAAAATGATCAAGGACACCACTGTTTAGTATAATTTCTTAATAAAGGTAAATATCCTCATATTTAGAAAAAATTGCATTGCTAGTTGCAAATCTGAAACACCTCAGTGCTGGAGGATCCTGTATTCCGCCCCCCCCACCCCCAATCCACCAGCACGGAGGCTTTCAGAACACAAACTCAAAAATACATTATCTTTAGGGCAGCATTTGAAGTTTCAGAAAGTCCAAAAAAAAAAAAAATCAAACAAAACAAACAAAAATTAGGAATGTGAAAGTGATGGTTCTCAAAAATCAATCTGGAAGCAGATCTGCCAACAGAAGAATGTGGTTCATGGAAGTCTAACCAGGAAAGGGGGAGATGCAAACTGGCTCCCCCCTCCACGCCCCCAGCCCCTGGTGTCGCTAAGGCAGCTGCAGTGGCAGAAGTCAAAAGCTCAGGTACAGTGAAGGTCTTCCTGAGGCAGTGGGAGAGACCCAGACCATCTGAAATTGGTGTGGAGAGGTGACAGGATTCTACATGGACTTGTGCTTTAGGAAAACTAAAGAGGCCCAAACAAAAACCAAACCAAACCTAACTCCCACACCCAGGGACTCGGTCCACCCACTGGGAGGGAGTGGCTGGCGCTAGGACTGAGGGCTCAGCAATTATTCTAGGTGACTGTTGGCTGCTCCATGTGGGTGGTCTGGAAGGAGAATGCCTATTGAGATGACGGGTATTTCTGCAGGTGCTATACGTGGACTGTCCCCAACTTACGGCGACAGATTTCTTGGCTAATGGGGACCAGGACGGGGAGACGGCAGGTTATAGGTTTTATTACTAACTGACAGGAGTCGAGTTAAAGGACTTAATTCACTGCTTGGAGATTAACTTCAGCTTATTCATTAGAGATAGGTGAATGTTTTACCCACAATACATGCTAAGAAAAACCGTTCAGAAAACATGGTGTGTGTAGGGGGCTGACTCCTTCAAAAGGGGCAGCTGTCTACCGTCTGGGGTCTGAGAATGGCTGGCGAGCTGGGCTCTGCAGCCTGCTTCCAAGGGCCACTGCGGGGGGATGCCTGGGCTACAGCGTCCGGAGGCAGTTGTAGCAGTGACCAGGCAAGAGGAAGCAGCTGTAGTTTTGGATAGCATCCCAGTTCTCACTGCGAGTACGGGCCCGTTCCCCTTCAAATACAATTTGGCAAAAGCAATCCTAGTTTATGAAGAGGGGGCACTTCCCTCTGCTTTGATAACAGGGGGGGAGAAGGAAACCTTTCCCCCAATTGCTTGGCCTCTAAATACCAAAGGCAGGCCACTTTTCATGGTTTTTTGAAGCATCCAAAGTGGCTCTGAAAAACAGAGTGAGGCCAAGAAGGAAGAAAGGCGTCAGAGATGAGGTGTTTGGCCAGTTCTGGATTGCTCTTATTGTCAAGGGGTGGGGGACACCTAATGTAATAAGGAGCGTACAGGCCACATGGACACATTTTCCCGTTTTGCTGTAGCTTTGCTTCAGACTTCTACAGCAGAATAATTTGAATTCCAAAGCCACAATAGTGTTGTACCACCAGGGGATATTCTAGAGGCAAGTTAAGGCTTTCTGGGCAAAGAGAACAATTCCAGATGATATTGTGAGCGGATGCTGCAGTGAAATGCTTCTTAATAACTCTCCTGTCCTGCCTTAGACGACAAAGACCTGAGTTTTCAACTCAACGTGATGTTTCAGTGATCTTCACTTTAGCGCTAAGTCAGAAGCAATGCCATGGGAAAAGGAAAGCCTCTCACAGCTCAGACATCTGCTTGCCCAGCAAACACAAACAAGAACACACGTATTGTTTCCCCGGAGCTGGCAAAACGGATCTCAAGCCACACAGTGACAAAGAGAGCTCTCATTCAGATGCCAGGCATATAAGCTCAGCTACCCAGAAAGTTCAGCTTTAATGAAGACTGTAGTTTTAGAATGAAAGTCTGAGCAGGAAGGGTTTCTGCCCTGGGAATTCTCAAAGCTTGCCCAAGTCACACAGAAGGATGGGGATATTCACCTCGTTCCAACGGTCAGCACCTGTCCCAGTCATAAGACCACCCTCAGTACAGAAGGAATATTGAGATGACAATGGAGGCTCTGAAGAGAAGCCAGTCAGAGACACAGGGCTTTGGGCAAAATCAAGGGTCTTCACCCACAAAGGCTGAATGCAGTAGCTCCCTCTCTCCAAGTCCCCTCAAGATAAGCCCGAAATCTTGACTTATCTGTTTCCACTTGCAAAGGCTGTAAGAAGGCCAGTGGGAATGTTCTGGCAAATGACGTGTAAGTAGATGAAGTAGACTTAGAGATGGTCTAAGATGAGGTAATTGGGGCTCGGAGAGGTGAAGTGATGGCCCACAATCCAATGTGAATTAGAGATAGGACAAGAATCCAAGTCTCCCAAACCCTGGTTCCCTAACACCAGGTCAAGAAAGGGATGCTCCCCTTGCAGATATAGTCCCACTCTCATGTGTAAAACGCTGCGGGGAGGTTCAAAGAATATAGTGACAACAAACAACTTTCTGCCTTCCTTCTGCTCTGGAATCACTGGTGCAAACTCACGGGCGGGAAGGTAAGAGGTTTTCCTCAAGTCTGTTAAACTCCCTACTAACATAAATGCATCAAGGAGACTTGAGACCATTTTTTCAAGTCAGATGATCCTGACTTGACTGGGATCTTCATCACTGTCTTCAAACTGTTTAGAGGCAGGGAGAACAACCCAGAGAATTGTTAAAAACCTGCTTGGTCTTTTTTTTTTTTTTTTTTTTTTTGTGGTACGCGGGCCTCTCACTGTTGTGGCCTCTCCCATTGCGGAGCACAGGCTCCGGACGCGCAGGCTCAGCGGCCATGGCTCACGGGCCCAGCCGCTCCGCGGCATGTGGGATCTTCCCAGACCAGGGCACGAACCCGTGTCCCCTGCATCGGCAGGCGGACTCTCAACCACTGCGCCACTAGGGAAGCCCACCCTGCTTGGTTTTTAACATGTTCTTCCTGCGATAGAACTGTCTAGGTCTCTGCAATTTATATCCTTAACCTGATTTTATTGTATTTTAAACCTGATTTTAAAATATAATATTCAAATACTCTTTGAAAATTCTGCCTTGCTTTAGCCCAAGAGGACCTCAGTAGCAAGAAGAGCCCTCACATTATCATCAGGAACGAACGAAAAGCAGGGAAAGCTGGAGGAAGGAAAAAGCTGACCTACATATAAAATGCTGCTCCCTTGTTTATTAGGCGAGCTCGCATCTCTGCAAATTCAATGCCTCTGTGCTCTCATTCAGGGACAAACAAGAATTTTCCTGTAAGATAGCCACAGTTACACTCTTATTTCCATGCCTGAGATCCTGAAGCTTGAACAGAGGCCTTCAGTTGATTTCATGTGAGCCAAAATGGAATGTAAGTGCCATTCAGAGTTACACACTAAAAAGATTTCAGCTGGGACGCGGTCTCCACAGTCCCGTGGGGTAAATTCCGGTTATGTGGCAACAAAGGCTGTGCCCCGAGCCCTGCCTCTCCTCCGTGGGCCACCAGAACTGCTGTGCACACCAGGCTCCAAGGACTTCTGCCCCCATCCCCGCCAAGTGTGTGACAACAGGACTGTTTTCTCCTCCTGAATGGAGCTAGTACCTGGCCACTACTTTGTCGGAATACATCAAGGGATGTGACCTAAGGCAAATGAAAAGGAGCCTCTTGCTTCCTGGGATGGTGATTCAACCCCATTAAGTTATTGCTTCGTTCATCTAATTTCACAAAAAAAGGTCTTGAGACATGAAGGTTGTAGCAGGATATATGACCATGAACCTTCTAGATTAAAGCTGTGGTTGTTGGTTGGAGGGAAAAGTAACAGAGGGGAGAGACTAGCTTCGAAGTTGAGGGGAAATGATAAAGTGCCAATTTGTACTAAAAGAACATGAAAAAGAAAAGCATTTGAAAAGTAACAACTTGGGGGGAAAGTCACAATGATGAATTTGGTGTGTGTGAGAAATTGTACCGAAGCAAAGCCGAGACCACAGAAGTCTCAGTCTCTTCAGATACGGCTGTTTTTGATGTTATTATTTAGGATGATCTGGTGATTGTCAGAAAACAACTTCTTCAGGTTACAGACATTACTGTCACATGACTTGGACCGATGCCCAAACTACATCCACCTGCGGCCATGAGGGGCTGCATCCAGGCCCTCAGGTGGCTCCCTTTACCCCTTAAAAATCCACATACAGACCCACTATTTACATTCCTGTCTGTCCTACAGCAAAGGAGAGGAAGCCGGGAAATTTTTTTTTTTTTAAGCATCTAGGTCATTTCACTCGTAATTCTGTTTAGTTCCAGATAGCAACTGCTGATTTTTCAAAGTGCAGGAATTTTAGATATTCAAGTACCACAGGATTGGAGGAAAGGAGTACTTGAAATGTAGAGTTACTTTTCATTTGAGAAGATAACACTCTGGAAAGATCTATCCAACACGCTACAAATATGAGCTATTACATTACAAAATCTGGTTTCAAAATCACACCCTCTTCAGTTAGAAAGATATTTCTCCAAACTCAGATCCAACTTTTGAATTGTTTGGTATCAAAAGCCAGAGTTAGAGAGACCTGGGTTAAAAAAATAAAATTATAACTGAGTGCTTTAAAAAAAAAAGAACACCAAAAAAACCCCCTCTTTATATGAAATGAGGGACAGAAAAAAAAAAGAAAGGCAAATGATGACGTCTACATGCTTAGACTAGCTCTCAGGCTCCCCTGGAGAGGTGTTCTCTCAAACCTCAGTAAACTGAGTTTGTCATTGAACTTTAGAACTGGTAGCGATATCGGCAATCTACCTGGCCCAAGTCCCCCATTTTACAGGTGAAGAAACAAAAGTTCAAAGGGACTTTTCCAGGGTCATATAGCCAGTGAGAGGCAGAGTCAGGCATGGCCTGAAGTCTTCACCCCCAGCCCAAGCCCTTTCTGAGACATCACATAGCGATCGCACCAGGGCAGCCGTACACGACAGACCTTGCAGCTTTGGAGGCTCCTGGGATCTAAGAGATAACTCTGACTATGAATTTCAACAACACAAACTACCGAGATGTTTCTAATTTAAAGGCTCTGCACAACCGTGCTTCTCAAATTTGCCTGGTGAGGAGAATCACCTGGGGCACTTGTCAAAAATTAGAATCCCCAGGCCCCTTCCCAGACCCACTGAAACAGCTTCTCCAAGGGGAGGGACCTGGGAGGCTGAATTTGTAACAAGCGCCCCAGGTAACTCTCATCATAAGCAACCCGTGGGAAAACTGTCTTAGAGGACAGTGAGGGAGAAACTTGGTTTGTGACTCAAGGGAATTTTCTTTGCCATGTAGGAGGCCACAGTCTTGGCCTGGGAGGCCCAGGGTCCCCGGCTCCCAAGCTGAGCTGCATCTACAGCATTGGCTCTTTTTAGGGTCTACGTCAGGACACATACACCACCACAAAATAACCTACATCCTTCACTGCTCTTGGGGAAAAGCCTTCTGATTGGCAAAGCAAAACTGCTGTTCAGACACATTTTTAATAGGGAAACTGGATGTAATTGGCTTGAAAGCAATCAGATGCTGACACCAGACAGGAGGGTGAAAACTCTGTTGCTTGTCACCATGGCTAACAATGCAGTGGAGAAAACCAGTAACTAAGCACAAAATTGCCTGGAGCTCCCAGGGACGGCCACCTACTTCAAGTCAGGTGTGTCTAGTGGGTGGTCCCCGTTGATGGTGTGAGGTCAGATCCAGGTCACTGAGGGAGATGGGAGACCTGAAACAGCCGGTGACCAGGGCAGCTGGCGCGCACCAGAGTCCGGGGGCTGCCTCACTCCAAGTCGGCCTCCACCTGTTCCGTGTCAGAGCACTGCGACTTGTTACGTTCCCACTGGCAAATGGCGTTGGCGTACTCCACCACCAGCTTATCCATCCATGTCAGGGGCTCGGGGAACAGCACAGACCCCTCAAAGAAGCCCAGGTGGCCCCCGTGCAGGGGCAGCACAAACATGACGTTCTCCCGTTTCTCTGCAGGAGAAAGGCAGCTGAGTGAGTCACTGTTCTCTGACCAGCTCCAGGGCAGGAGGTGCAAAAGTGAACTGGCTAGGGCGGCCCAGGCTTTCCCCACAGGCGAAGGTGTCACCTAAGTGGGCATCTGATTTCTACTCCCTCTGCCTCATTCACCAAAGCGGGAGGGAGATTTGGTGGGGGCAGGCAAGATGGTGGGACCTAGCAGGTTTTGGAATAGCAGCTTGGCTTTGGAGCAGAATGGGTAGCGCCTTAGGAGATCCTTAAAACTCTAAGTGGTTCTCAAACTTGGCTGCATATTAGAATCACCTGGGTTTTTTTTTTATGATCCCTATGTTGCATCCAGACCAATGAGATTCTGATTTGAGGGTGGGGGGGTGGAGTTGGGGGGTGGTAGGTGAGAGGGAGGACCCAGGCATTGGTGTTGCTAAAACTCCCCAGCTGACTTAATTGTACAGCCAAGTACCTCCCAACTTCGTGTATCCAAATCACCTGGGAGACTGCCTTAAAATGCAGATTCGGCTTTAACTGGCCTGGGGAAGGAGCTGAGATTCTGCATTTCTTTTTTTAAAAGATATTTAGGGCTTCCCTGGTGGCGCAGTGGTTGAGAGTCCGCCTGCCGATGCAGGGGACACGGGTTCGTGCCCCGGTCTGGGAAGATCCCACATGCCGCGGAGCGGCTAGGCCCGTGAGCCATGGCTGCTGAGCCTGCGCATCCGGAGCCTGTGCTCTGCAAGGGGAGAGGCCACAACAGTGAGAGGCCCGCCTACCGCAAAAAAAAAAAAAAAAAGATATTTATTTATTTATTTGGCTGCATTGGGTCTTAGTTGCGGCATGTGGGATCTTTAGTTGTGGCACGCAGGCTCTTAGCTGCAGTGTGCAGGATCTAGTTCCCCGACCAGGCATGGAACCCGGGCCCCCTGCATTGGGAGCGTGGAGTCTTAACCACTTCGCCACCAGGGAAGTCCCCAGATTCTGCATTTCTGACAAGCTCCCGGGTGATGCCGATGCTACTGGTGGGGACCAGGCTTTGAGGAGGGATTCATAACACTTACACTCTTATTTACTAGAGAACCAGATGAATTCAATGGAGTCAATGATTTTCCATTACAGAACTTTATTTTTCAAGGCTAAAACATAAAGCTGCAAGTTGCATTAAAAGACGGCCAAGCTCTCAATGGCACGTGCTAAACGGCCATTTGAGAATTATTAACCTGGAGCTTGACTTTATGAGTCCACGTTTAAGTTAGTCCCGCATGGCCTGGTAAAGCCATTACCGAAGATGTGTGCAAAATGGGCAGCCAGGTACAGTCAGGTACCACAGGGAGCATCTCTCTTCCCAGGGGCGTAAGTGACAACGGGTCCCTTGCTGGCTGCTCCAGGCCTCTGAGGCACTTCCTGGCACTCACATTTCTGGCTCTGCAAGGGCTCTTTTCTCGTCTGACCCCCTTTATTCTTCCCTTTCGGCTGCTATTTTGTAAGTTTCTGTGTGACAGCGTTACTGCTATGGATGTTACTTTAGATATGCAGAGGGAAACCAGCATGGCTGCTTCCTCTCGCTGCAGCCCACGTGGCTGCTTTTGTGTAGGGAGCCTGTGGTTTGATAGACGATTGACACATAGCTTTTTATCACATAATGCACCTGCGACACATGCATTCACTCTGAGCAGAGAACGGAGCTCTGTCTGGGCGTGGGTCCTTTATCTGCTTGCTATGTTATCTACTCTTTAACTTGGGGTCATGAGACAATCAGAAGTACCCCTTTTCCCCCTGGTTCACATATGGTATTTATAAGAGGCAACGTAATCACAGAGGACTGGGAAGGGAGGAGATTAGGTACAATGCAAAGTAACCTTAGATTGTGACCCAAGTGTTTCCTTCCGTTACCCTCTTTCTAGTTTCTCCCATAGCTCCTACCTAGCTAGCATGGTGTGAGGCCGTGCAAGCCTGAGGCAAGATAACATTCTCATGAACAACCTTCTTTGCTCTGTCAGTTGCTTATATTTTTATCCTCAAAGCAGATGGGGAGGCTGTCTGTCACAAGAGGTAGCAGAACTGGCTTTTTTTGTTTTGCTTTTCAGGTCAAATTTGAAGTCTAAATAGCTCTTTAAGTCAAACTCTCAGACTTCATGGAGCCACATCCCTGAGGCCAGAATTTCACAGAACACCAGGGGACTCCCCGAACCTCTCGGCTATGGATATAAAGGATGATCCTGTCTCTTGCACCAGGACAGAACATGAAAAGGCTCCACCCAGGCTCCATCATAGCCCCAGAACTATCAGGCTAGAATACATAAGAATACTGCCAAGAGATACCCTGATCGCCAGAATATGACAGCACGGTGAAGGGGACATACTGTGGCAATTTGCTGAGTGGTTGAGGGAGCAGCAGGAAGAAACACTTACCTGAAAGAGATTTTGGAATGGTTAGAAGACTTTCATGCACCAAGGGGTCATCGGCTGCGTTCACCAACATGAGAGGTACATAAATCTGCAACAAGAAAATAAAGCAGAATTAAATGATCAGGTCTCTTTTTTTAGACCCCATTGATCCAAGGCTCAGATACACTACCGGATATGTCTCTGAAGCAAAGGGAAGAGGGTCAGTGCTCAGTGTCCTGAACGTGTGGACTAAGGACACCCCGTATTTCCTGGTGGTGGCAGGAATGATAACTGCTGCTGTGATCACAGCCCTGGCAGGCATGTGCAGGAGCCAAGCTCGCTGTCCTAGGCGACCCACGTGCTCTGATGGAGCAAGGGGAAAGACTCTACAATACTCACTGGCAAAATATTTCTGATTGCCCGCACAGTGTCTCAGATTAGCCATACCTTTCCGAAAAACGACTTTACAGAGTTATGTCCATATTCATTCAATTTATATGGTGGGGAAGAAAAAAGGAGTGTGCTCCACTCCACACAAAGGAGGCTTTCTAGAAGAATCTGTAGGTTGAAAACAGGAGCAGGCTGGTGGATATCGGGAAGCTCTTGGCAGCTTGGCATTCAACATGCAGTTATCAATACAGCCAGTAAGTGTCCTTTTTCATTTTAGCAGAGGTGGTGCTGATGGGGGTGCTCAGACATTACTGAACAGCCATGCCCAGGAACGTTAATGACTCGTTGCCTCACCTGGAAGCCCCTGACACTGGCTCTGGACAGCTTCACGTTTCTGTAATGGCTTAAATGAAGACATGAAAAGCCTGGATGATGATGCTAAAGTAGGAGGGGTGGCCGATATGACACGAAGGCAGAACTGCCATTCATAACGGTATGCTTAAGCTGGGGGAGTGGTGGGCCAAACAACAGGTGGACATTGATAGGGATAAATGGGAAGTCCTGTGTTTGAGTAGAAAGAGCAATTGTTCAAAGACAGAAGGGGAGAGACTGATTTGGTGGTGGTTCAGGTAAAAAACATGGGGGTTATGATTGGCCACAAGCTTATTTATTTATTTATTTATTCATTTATTTATTTATTATCACAAGCTTAATTTAATACAAAGTTTATTGTAGCTGCTCACACCTGCATTAATGTAAACCTACTTCGACTAACCTACTGCATTAATATAAGTCTACTTCAACAAAAGACATGCTCCTCTATCATTCTGATAAAGAAATGCATCTGTTTTACTCTGTGCTTGCCAGATCATGGCAGGAATTTTGAGTTCAGTCCTAGGCACCACACCAACAAAATACACGATGACCAAAACAGGGTCTAGGATTATAAGAGATCTACACGGACTTCCTGTGAGGAACCATGGTAGGAACCAGGCAGGATTATACAGTCAAAGGAAGACTAAGAAAAAAATTGGTGCGGCAGTGATTTTAAGGGCTTTCACTGCACTAAGGGGCAGCTCTGGGATTATTATATGGAGGTCACAGAGGGGCAAAGTTTGGTTCAATAATAAACCCAAGTCAACAACTAGAGCAGTTACAGCCAGATGCTGGGAGAGCTTCCACCAGGGAAGCTTAGGAGGGATGCTTGTTATATCACGGGTGGAGCTGGATGGGGCGATACTAACTCTGAGATGCTGCTCCCTGAGTTGATGTGGTCACTCACCCTGTGCAGGTACCTCATGCAGCTTTCTTCCTCGTAATATTCCTTCAGGGAGTTATAGCCATGAAACTTCCTGGGACACAAACACACAAAGGAAAAAGACAAAACAACACCTGAAATAAGATTGGAATGTTGAATTGATTTTATTACTGTGCCAGTTCTCACACTAGCTCATTATATCAGTAGAATATACACAGGTACCAGAGTTAAGGGTTAAGAGCACCCAGCTTTGGCATCTGGCTTCAAATCCTGGCTCTGTCACTCACTGACCATGGACCTTAGGCAAAGGGTTTAACCTCTCTGAGCTTCTCCTCTGTAAAATGGAGCTAGGGACAGAAGCTTCTTTAATGTGAGATTTATGACATTAAAGTGACATTTTATTAGCACAGTGACTGGCCCGGAGTAATTACTCAGTAAGTGTTATCTGTAGTTATTAGCGGATGTTACATCTTTTTGAGGCAGCATAAAACCAGATGTCACTGTAGACACTAAGAAACTGCAATTCGAAGACATTTACTAGAACTTTGCTTTCAACAGAATTCTTCCTGGCAGAGTGATCTGGACCACTGTGAACTGGAATGAAATATATACTGGATAATAGAAATGAGACAGGGATTCAAAGTTACCGACTCTGTCCTCCATGGAGCAGTAGTCGAGACACACTGACATTAACAAACCCTTCAGTGCTCCAGTGGGCAGGTCCTGCAGCTTTGCCCTGACCTGTGCTCTGAGAGGCCGGCACGATTCAGCCTGGAGCTCTGACACCAGGAGACAGAGTCAACCCCAGGTCAGAGGATCTCTGGAAACCTCATTTCTTTCTGACACAGATTAAGGCCTCTGGTTTGTGAACAGTAGGGTTTTTTTTTGTCCTGACTGGGGTCTTCAGGGCATCTTGGCTCCCCTGTAGCTGTGGATCTCTTCCACTCCCAGGCTCCTTAGACATCTCTGCCAGTGAAGGACCCTCAGGTTGGACTATTTGGGGCAAACTTGACAGGGAGGAGGCTGAGTGCAGAAATCATCTCTAGGACATTTGTCTCCATGAAATCAGCCCCTCTGAGGTCTCAGTGGGCCAGGAAGACACTCTCATCCTCCAGTATTACGGGTGGCAGGTTGATGAGGAGGCTGCCCAAACTGGTTATGATCATGAAAACTGCTACTATCTAGCGCTATTAAAAAGGAAGAGTTTTAGGAAGAGTTGAAGAACACTCTCTTTTGGGCTTAAAAAAATTTAGAAGATTAATGATATTTAAGTAAGTTTTTTTTTTCTCATTAGTGTAGTGTCTGCACCACAGTAAAGTTGCACACCCCATCGTAAGTGAGGGTGGGTATAATTCATTCTCACCTTCTGAACGTGCCAGCAATTTCCCAATCTCCATTTCCTTTGAGTAACTGTTCATGGGCATATTTCAAAGTTACTTGGTGTAAGAAGGCTACTAAAATCGCATAAGGAAGGTAAATACAGATCTCATACTCTCAGGTCAATATGTCCCCATCTATTGGATGAACACTAGCTTGTTTTAGGCCACACCTGAAGGTATCAAGTGATCTCTAAATAAAAAGGATGGCTTTTTCAAGAGAACGATGAGGTCAGAGATTAACTTTACCTTTTCCAGATAATGCTAACCTCAATCAGAAACTACTGGTGCCAGGAAAGAGGACACTGTCAGTGTGGTGACCTCAGGTGCCTGGAGAGGCCTGGAGGGGCGGCAGGGAAAGGGCAACTGAGTGAAGTGGGCGGGGTTTGCATATTACACTCAAAGGAGAGTCTTTACGCCCCTAAAGGAAGAGGCTCTGTCCATTTATCTTGTAATACACAGCTCTTTTGGTCTATTTTTGGTTTTCCTACTTTTGATAGAGACATAGGCAGGTACAATAAATATTTTCCTTCTCCTTTTACTCCATTGCCACATGCAGTTTATGTGATATCTGATCCCTGACCCAGTGTTGAGGACTGTGGACAACTAGGGCACGCATACCCCAGCTCCCCAGTTCAAGCTCAGTTGGCCATGCAGGAATGTAGAACGAGTGGTCAGACCCTCTTCCTATTTTTTTTTTTTTTTTTTACATTTTTTGGCCATTCCATGCCATGTGGCATGTGGGATCCTAGTTTCCTGACCAGGGATCTAACCCACACCCCCTGCATTTGAAGAGCTGAGTCCTAACCACTGGACCGCCAGGGAAGTCCTCTTCCTATTTTTTTAAGAGACATTAGAAATTTGGATTTCTCTGTGAAATCTTCAGTTTTTAAACAGTGGACATTAAAAAAAAAAAAACAAAAAAACCCCAAAACCCTTAACACTAAAGTGGGCAGAGGAAACCCCTGGCGCTGGGCAGCAACGGCCTGTTACCTCCCGCCTGGCACCCTGCCCCAGAGCATGGGCACACCTCATCACATTGTCGTCGATCTGCATCAGGGATGTGGCTGTGTAGAGGCGGCTCAAGTCTGTGTCCTCCAGGCTCTGAGGTTTCTTAACATGGTCTCCAAAAAGAGCTTGCCTACAATGAGACAAGAAGCAAACAGAGAATGAAAAGCAGATGATAAACCAAATCATCACACTGTACAATGAAATATCCTACAATTTTGTCAATCATAACTCAGTAAAGCTGAAAAAAAAATTTTTTTAAAGCACATGATAAACAACCACAGCCGAGCCTACTTCCTTGCCCAGAGGCAAGCCAGGAGAGGGTCTCTGACATAGCGTCTGTGTGTAACTTAGAAATAAATCCCTTCAGCTTTCAGAATGTCCCAGAGGATACGCTTGCACTATTGACTTTTGAATAACTGAAGAAGGATCAACAGCAAGACCTTATTTTCCTTGCCCCTCTCTAAGGGGCAGCTAGACAAGCTGAAGATTGTGTTTGAGCCTAGGTGACTATTACAAAACTGGCCCTGCAGAGAGGTCTCAGGATGGGCTCTGTGGCCTGTGGTGGGCTGTCAGCCAAACAGTGGGGGGCCTTAGTCTAAAGTTGTGGAGGCCCCATCTTTACACTGGTGTTGACACCGCCGCCTTTAGCAGAACCCCTTTCTCTTTATGAGCCCTTTGTGTCACTTAACGAGGAAGATAACGGTTAACTCATTCAGCATTTGGGCAAATCAACAGCCCTCCAATATGTTAGCTAACTCAGAAGAGTAATTATTTCCAGTATGAAAATGATCCATCTGAAGAGGATGACAACAAAGGCAGAGATCAAAATGTGCACATTTACACGTCCATTCCCAGCAAGGGCTCTCACTCACACAGCTGAAGGAAGACTGAGTTTGCTTTGAGGTTTGGCCCTACAGTGGGAAAAATTCATTACGGAAACTAAATGCTCTGGTATCCATTCACAACCTCTTCCAAAGAAGAGGAACAGATTTCTTAAATTTTTTTTTCAAAAGAGTATTAGGAAGATTATATACTTAAAGGATAGAATTCACAATTTAAAGTGTGTCCCAATAAAACTAGAAAAAAATTTTAAAAAAGAAAAGACAATGCTGATAGAGAAAAAAATTATAATAAAGTGTCCCTAAAATTTCTAGGTATTTGGCTTTCTGTGGTAAATTTAAAAAATGTAAATACACTGAGAGCACATGCAGAGGACTCTGCCAGTTTGTTAAGAATTACATGATGGGGCTTCCCTGGTGGTGCAGTGGTTGAGAATCTGCCTGCCAATGCAGGGGACACGGGTTCGAGCCCTGGTCTGGGAAGATCCCACATGCCACAGAGCAACTAGGCCCGTGAGCCACAGCTACTGAGCCTGCGCGTCTGGAGCCTGTGCTCCGCAACAAGAGAGGCCACGACAGTGAAAGGTCCGCGCACCGCAATGAAGAGTGGCCCCACTCGCTGAAACTAGAGAAAGCCCTCGCACAGAAATGAAGACCCAACACAACCAAAAATAAATAAATTTAAAAAAAAAAGAATTACATGATGGACCTTTTGGACTAATTTATTAATGGCAAGACTATTATGGGCCCTGTAGCAAAACAAATGTTCCCTGAGAGGAGGGAGTTCACTTTCCATTGCAGAGGTATGGGAAGACAGACAGAGGACTTAGAATTGGTGTCTGATGGCCTGGTTTCACCCCTGCTGGAACCTCAGCAAACCCCTGGATCTATCCAAACCTCAGCTGAGCCACACCTGAATCAGGGCCCAGCACACAACTGATGCTCACACACCACGATCTGAGCAGAAACTCAGCCAGCCTGGGGGACATAAGTTTCCCTGTGCCCTCCACCCACCCAACACCAGGGCCTGGGGATGTGCCTGGCAGCCTGAGGGGCCTGCGAGCACCGGCCTTGCCCAGGCACCACGTGAACCCCACCCACAGGTAGCCCAATCTGGGATGCTTGGCTGGCCGGGTGGGCGGTACATTTTCTTTTAATCACTGAAAAAAACAGGGTAAGAAACTGATCATTCAGTCAGGTTGCTTTTCCTAGGATGGCATCAAAAACCCCATAAAATTGTACGTTTTGAGTGCCCAATATGTACCAGGCTCTGGGGGAATCAAAACATGCCTGAGCCCTCCAGTCCTTTCCAGTTTAGTTCATGATGCGGGACTCACACTGCGGAGGCAGCAGAAAAACGACTTGTGGGGGGAGGAGCTAGCTTCACAGCCGAGATGGACCTAAAAGGATGGGCTGGGTTTGGACAAGCAGAGATGAGGGGAAGAGGGTCCTCAGCAAGGGCATAAGTGGTGTGGGAGAGGCCAGAGGGCACGTGGGCCTCTGAGAGGCCTGGTCCAGCTGGAGAGGGAGGGAGGCATGGGGGAGGAGGGAGAGCCAATATCGCTAACAATAATCACAACGATGAAATCATCACTAATATTTCTTGAGTGCTACTGAAGACCAGGCGCTGCTCTAAGCACTTGTCAGGGGCTAACCCACCAAAGGATTCTGAGCAGGAGACGGGCAGGCAGAGCATGAAGAGTGTGGACACCACGCTTGGCATCAGCGGCCCGACTCCTGTCACGCTGCTGCTTGGTCAGAACCCCAAGAGCCAGCAGAGAACGATTCTGGATTCCCAAGCACAAAAGCATCCTAAGGAGAAAAGCTCCCCAACAGTGACAAGCCACCCTCAGGATTGCCCGCATTTGGGAAAGAATGGTGTGGAAACGGTTTCTCTTTCTTCTTGGACTTTTTGAAATTATGGAAGCAGAAAGCGATTTGGTGAATTTGGTAGCTTGGGACAAGTTTGTTTCTAACCAAGTCACAAAACAGTCAGCAGACAATGTGTACCACCCCCGCCTTTTTTTTTTTTTTTTTCCCTGGAGAAAGAGGAATTTTGGCTTTTAGCGAAATAAGCTCAGAAAGGAACTGTCCCCCAAGGGATAGGGAAGGTCCCGCACCTGTGCGAGAGGATGATCTTCTTCATGTTGTCGGCCATGAGGAAGTTGTAGAAGCGCCGGCACTGATCCCACTGCATGAAGGTTTCCTGGGCCCTGGAAGAACCACAAGTGACAGTGAGAGGGACTGCGTCCTGGAGAGGAGAGGATGGGGCTGGCGAGGGCAGGAGGCAGAGCTCTTGCCGCTGGAGAGCGCTGGCTCCCTGCGCTGGAACGTGGGCTTGGATGCGTGGTCCTCAAACTACCTGTAGAGACACCAGAACAGCTGAACGTTGCTGAACATGAGGCCCCAGCCAGAAAGCTCTCTGGGGCCACAGGCTTTGTTGCTGACACTCCTGACCCCCTCCTTCCACCACCTTGGACTTCTCTTCATCACAGGACCTGCTTTAATTGTCATTTGAACACATTCGCTACTCGGCTTTCTACTCTGCAAGCATGTTTTTCTGGCTTAATAACAGGAGTGTGTAAAGGGAGGGGGTGTGTGGAGAAAATAAGTGCACGGCAAAACCTGAAAACACTTATATGTGGAACCTAAAAAATACAACAAACTAGTGAATAAAACACAAAAGAATCAGACTCACAGAATAAACTAGTGGTTATCGTGGGGAGAGGGGAGAGGGAAGGGGGGAGGGGCCGTGGGGGGAAGGGTTATTATGGGAGTGTATGAAATCATGTGTGTGAAACTTTTAAAAACGGTAAAGCGGGCTTCCTTGGTGGCGCAGTGGTTGAGAGTCCGCGTGCCGATGCAGGGGATACGGGTCCGTGCCCGGGTCCGGGAAGATCCCACATGCCGTGGAGCGGCTGGGCCCGTGAGCCATGGCCGCTGAGCTTGTGCGTCCGGAGCCTGTGCTCCGCAACGGGAGAGGCCACAGCAGTGAGAGGCCCGCGTACCGCAAAAAAAAAAAAAAAAAAAAAAGTCCTTCCCCACTGACTCCCCACTTGACTGAGGACTTCCTTGGCATCCATATGCCTAGCATGTCACCATTAGTGACACTTATTTGTTGGTTTGCTACTGTGTAAACATCATTCTATTGCCATTAAGCAGATACAGACTATCTCTTACACCCAAACTGCAACAGAATGCTTGTATTTAACCATATTATTATTGGCGGATTCTTCAGTGTAAGATCGTTGAGGGCTTCCTCAGCAATGACGACTTGATTTTACCTGAAATGAGACCACAAGAGCTTCCCTTCCCTTTTCTTTAGGCTCCACGAGGGTGGGGAATTTGTTGGCCTTGTTCACGGTTGTGTCCTAGAAGGGTGTCTTGCTGAATGAATCAAAGAATCAATGAACGAATTAATCACGGGTAACCTTTCGGCATCACTACTTCTCCCTCTTGCATTTCTGTCTGGTTGCTGTTCACTGGATGAATTTATAATGAAGGTCTTCATGATAGCTTCAAATGATTAATTAAACCAGAGAGTTAGGCTGAGTCTGACCACACACATTTCCAGGGCTAGTTAGTTGGCTGCTGTTTATCCTGAGGCAACATGTTAAGTCAGCTGGATACCATGTAGTTTTGGGACATCTGTTTCCCTCCTTCACTGGTTCAGCACCTCATCAAAGGTGAGCTAGTTTAGCAGCAGCTATACTGCTCTAACTACAGCAAGCAGGCGCTGGCTTCTGAGCCTAGAACTGGCTCTGGCTAGTGGGGAGGTGCGCTAAAGGGATGAGAAGCCAGAGGGAGGGGATGGATCACTGACAAGCGGTTGTGTAGACTCAACGAGGAGGGATTTACCGGAAGCATGAACTCCTGTGTGGCCCCTGCAGAGGCAGACGAGCCCTCCCCGCTCCACCTTGGCATATAGGAAGCATGGCTGCCATCATCCCAGTGCTGAAAAGGTTCATTGCCCTTAAGCCTTGGCAGGAAAAAAAAGGTTATGCTGGTTTAAAGTAAGCCACTGTCATTTAGCGAGTAGATCTCATTAAACTGTTGGGGGGACCTGAACTCATTAAAATGTTGGGGGTGCACATAGGGCGATGGTGTCTCCTTGACCTGTTGCCAGTTCCTGTGTGTAGGGCCACAGGATCTTAGCCTTAGCATTAGTTCTCTGTGCTCTAGAGGATAAAGTTGCCTGTTTCTCTCCTCTTTGCAGGAGGCAGATGTGACAATGATTATGAGTATCAAGATCTTTGAGGTCTCAGAGAGAAGTGGTGTAGACCACGCCTGCAAAATGTTTAGCACCGCACAGATGTTGGTCAGTTTCCTAGCTTAAACCTTTGCCTTAGTTTGAACACCGTGGATCGGCAAACGCGTGAGTCGTGTGCTTGGCCAGCAGCAGATGGCGCTGTTGCAGCAAAATGAAATCAGGCTGTTACTGAAGAGTCTGCGCGTTGAAAAATAAATGAAAACAAACTTGTCCTACATCCTCCTGCGCGTCAAATCCAGGGCTCTCTGAACACAAAGTCAGTGTTCACAGTAATTTGACAGCATTTGGTTGAGGAGGGGACTTCAGCGATTCTGATTTTTACAGATGCTAGAAGCCTTGCCAAAAACTGGACCACTTGTCAGGTGACAAGGGCTCCTGCCAGGCCCTGCTCCCTCGGATCCTGTGGCGGGCCCTTTGCTCATTGCTCTAATACTCCAGTCACTGGGCAGGATGGGACTTCGGTTAACTCTGGTTACATAATGGCTACGAATTGGGAGTTGAATATTTTTAGCCAAGCCAAAATAAAGGCACACGTCCTGGCTCACCAGAGTGTAGAGAGGAGTGAAGGGGAGGATTCCCATCAGGAGGACGAGGGGACTAACCTAGTCCTGCAATATTAGAGCTGGAGAGACCGCTGAGGTCCCCAGGCCTAATGACTGCTAAACGTGGCTAAATCTCAGGAGTCACCTGTGAAATGTGTCCAAACGCAGATTCCCGGCCCTGTGCCGCAGATGCATGAATCAGGATCTCCAGGGCTGGGGCCCAAGAAAATGAGTTTATTTCTAACACGATCCTCCAAGTGATTCTTAATGAAGTGAGGCAGTCGCTAGTTCGCTAGATTGGTCTTTGTTATCCACTGATCTAGTCCACTTCTCATTTTACAATGAATAATGATGATAATTAACAGTTATTGACTTAACTTTCTACATGCCTGGCACTGTTGCAAGTAGTTCATGCCCATTAACTCATTTGACTCTCACAATGGCGCCATGGGGTAGGTACCATTTATTATTACCGTCATCTCCATATTGCAGGTGAGGACTAGGCCCTGGCGCTGGAACTCAGGAAAGGTTCCAGCAGGGCTGTCTTTCATGTCTATTTTTGGGTACATTTAAATTCTCTGTTTTGGCCAGCTTTAAGGCTCAGGCAGAGGCTGAATTCTGAGCCTGCATTTGCCCTTTGGATGTGTTGACTTCACATTCCAGTAACAGATATTTTTAGAAATAACGTAGCCCCTTATCCATTAGAAAATGACAAGATAGGTTTAAACTACACCATGAGAGATACAGGTGAGGCAAAAAGGAAGGATTCATTTATTAACTATAAGGACTGTTTGGCATTAGACTGGATCAATCAGGGAGTTTTTTGTTTGTTTGTTTGTTTTTACTTTTTTGTATGATTTTGGATTTCAAGAGTTCTTTAATAAACTAGTCATACCCATTGGTAATACAAAAGACATTATCATGAGCAGTGAGTACAGGAAAAAATATGAATGCATTTAAAGAGTCTGGAAAGATGTGTGTGTGAGTGTGGTGTGTATGAGTGTGTGTGTGTGTGTGTGAGTGTGTGTGAATGTGTGTGTGTGGTGATCCTGGAGTGATCTAGGACAACACTGATCTGGTGGGGGGTCAGAGAAGACGATAATGCCCTCCTAGGACTCCTCCTTTGGGGTTCTGTTGTCGGGAGACTAAGGGGAGAGGTAAACCTTTACCCAGTAGGTCATCTCTTGTGTGTGATTCTGGGATGTCTGAGAGAGACGACTATTTGACAGTGAGGGCATGGATTAAATGGTTTCTAAAGACCCCTTCCAGGTGCCACCTGAGACTCAATTCTTTGGTAGACAGGAGGAATCTGGGGTCATAAGGCCCAGTTCTCAGACCCTGGTTCACCAAGTCTCCTCTGTTTTCATAAACCCACAGTTCTACAAAACTCCTGGAGCACGAACAGAGTTAAATCATCTCACAGAGACTCCAAAGGGGAACAGCAGCTATTAAGAGGGGCTTTGGCTTATTCAATTACAGATCTGATCCCCAAATAGAGCTGCATATCCCAGGCTTAAGGGGTCTGATAGGACAAATCCAGTGTATGATGTGGAAGCAAAACAAGGTGAATCCAAGACCCAGAAACTTCTGCTCAGTCTGCCCCAGCATTTCCCCTGCTCTTCATGGACCAATGTCTGGTGCACTGGGGCATCTCAATAAACGAGTGCTAACTGGAGGACCAACAGCAGAAAAAAGTGGGAACATATGGCCCGGATCACTCACCTCAGTGCACTGTAGCCCTGGCACACGCTGACGCAGCACAGAACCTTTTCTTGGTTGGCCTGGGTCTCCCCCAAGTATTTACACACGATGTTACCGCCCAGGCTAAAGCCCACGACCACCAGCTGGGTCAGGGGATATGTCTTCCTGATGTAGTTTACCATGGCTCCAAATTCCCAGGTGCAGCCTATGGGCAGAGAAGTAAGATGACTTGGTTATTTCGGGTGCAACAAATATTGGAGAAAATGTGAGCTGGAAGGTTACTAAGTGGGTGTTAAGACTCTAATAGAGAGAGAGAGAGAGAAATATATACGTACGCAGCCAGCCCTCTGTATCTGCTGGTTCTGCATCCGTGGATTCAACCAAATACAGATTGAAAATATTCAGAAAAAAAATCCCAGAAAGTTCCAAAAAGCAAAACTTGAATTTGCCGTGCACCAGCAACTAGTTACATAGCATTTACATTGTATTAGGTATTATAGGCAATCTAGAGATGTTTTAAAGTATACAGGAGGATGTGCATAGGTTATACGCAAATATTATGCCATTTTATATATGGGACTTGAGCATCTGTGGATCTTGGTATCCATGGGGATCCTGGAACCAATCCCCTGAGGATACTGAGGGACAACTGTATAGGAGTGTGTGTGTATGTGAGTGTGTGTGTGTGTGTGTTTGCAGAGAGAGACACATACATTCAGCCAGACAGGCAGACTTCTCTCTGGCTACCTGCAGCGAAGTTCCCAGATGCCCCTCAGTATTAGAGGAAACACGACATTAGTAGTGCCCATGAGGGAAGGGACCATGTATCAAACGCTTGTACAACGCTCCTTTAAAGATGGGTTGTGAGAAACCTATCCGGATACTCATGGAAATTAAAACAGATATTCAGGGTGTGTATGAGCACCTGTGTTTGCACACACAGGTAAACAAAAGCAAGAGCAATACTCTTTGGGGTTAGATTCTTAGGCTACAAAATAGGATGTTACACCCACTTGTACAATGATTCATGGTGTTAAGAAAAGTACCAAGCGGATGTTATTTACAGGACTGCCTTATCAATGTGGGGAAGGGAAGGAGAGACAAACTTCAGTCCAGAGGGACGGCCAAGATGCTCTGTGGGATTAGGATAAAATGTTCTTGGTGACGTAGGGACAGGTGCCGTGGGAGACAGACCCATTCAGAAACATACAGAGGAGACTTCTGAACGGAGAGGGTGTTTGGGCCCAGTCTGCCCGGGAGGGATGATGTCAACTGGTGTCCCCTTGGGAAGTTGGTGAAGTCACGTTATGTCTCAGCAGCTTTGCGAAGAGGACGAGGGTAGTGGCCATACAAATGAAGGGGTTCATCACATCCTTCTAAGGCCCAGCCCCAGACTCAGCAGGGAGACAACTTAAAATAAAACCTAACAGGGAAAGTGAGGGACTTTGCCAAGAGGCATGCACGAGACAGACCAGCATGAAGACAGTATGGATTTTGTTCGTTGAAAAAAAAAAATGAAAACAGACTTCTTCCACATCTTCCTGCTTATCAAAGCCAGCTCAGAGGGCTGGACATTCCTAAGAGAGTTGAACGGCTCCTCTCCTAACCCACAAACCCTGAGGGACACGACCTTCTGAGCCGGGACAAGCTCCCCCTTGGATCTGTCTTCCTTTTAACAGTGGAAGGCCAGCACAACCCCACGCAGGAGTTCTCAGCCCACGGGGTACAAAGAATCACCTGGAGAGGGTGTTAGAAACAGGCATTCCCGGGCTTCACCCCTAAAGAAGCTTATTCAGTAAGATGGTGGCCAGGCCCAGAAATCTGCATTAAATGTTTTTTTTTTTGAGTTGGTTATTCATGCACATGGCACAAAATTCAAACAGCATAAAAGATGTGGTAAAAGGTACTTTCCTATACTCTTTTAAAAAATACCAATGGCAGCATACATATTGCTTAGCACTGTTTTTTTTAACAATGTTTCAGAAGTCATTGTGTAACAATACACATAAAGCTGCCTTCTTTTTTATTTTTATTTCTAATGAGGTATAACATACACCCAGGAAAGTGCACAATCAATGAATCTACGCATTTACACCCACACAACCACTGTGCAGATCAAGATGGAAAATATTCCCGACACTCCTAGAGGTCCCCTCGTGCCTCTTTCCAGACAAGATCCCCCAGACTTTGACTAATGATTGCAATTTGAAAGTGTTCGGAGCTCCTGAGGCTTGGAAGGTGGCAAAAGATGCTTAAGACTAGGGGAAAAACTGGAGGCCAAGAGCTGCTCCCTCCCAACATGGAAAGACCCAGGCGTCACCCTGAAAAGGAAGTACATCTCTCTCTCCATTGAGATATAAGAGATCAAGTCTCCTGTTTTTCTCCCTCCTGCACCCAGCAGAGGCTGGGGCACCTTGCAGCCCTTCGATAAATAGCTGATGAATTGAGCGGATTCTGAAGGCCTCTGATGGGTCCTGGTGACAGCCTCCTGGAGCAACAAAAAGCTGGTCCAGAGGGAACCCTGGACCCTTAACTTAGGAATCTGAAACGCCAGTCTTTTGTCCCCACCTAGGTCATTTATCCAAGTTTCTCTTTTTAAAAAGGTAGCAATAGGGGCTTCCCTGGTGGCGCAGTGGTTGAGAGTCCGCCTGCCGATGCAGGGGATGCGGGTTCGTGCCCCGGTCCGGGAAGATCCCACATGCCGCGGAGCGGCTGGGCCCGTGAGCCACGGCCGCTGAGCCTGCGCGTCCAGAGACTGTGCTCCGCAATGGGAGAGGCCACAACAGTGAGAGGCCCGCGTACCGCAAAAAAAAAAAAAAAAAAAAAGGTAGCAATAGAAGGAATGTTATATCTCTAGGAAACGCTAGGTTTAAAATGGGGAGATGTGATGTAAAATGGGGAGATGTGAAGCTGAGATGCTCTCAACTTTCCAGTGATGACAAGCAAATCCTGGGGTACAAGGAAAATCTATACCTCTGGGCTCCCTGCTGGAGGCTCAGAGTCCACAGGTACAGCATGGGGTCTGGCAATGGGTACTTTTAACAAATACTCCAAATGATTTTTATCCTGAGGGAATTTTGGAAAATACCTTGGGCAAGTTACCAAACCATTCTGGGTCTGTTTCTGCATCTGTAAAATGGAGGTAATAATGGTGAATACCTTACAGAGTTGGTTGCAGGACTGAGTAAAGTGATGTAGGTAAAAGGCTTAGA
Organism: Mesoplodon bidens; assembly: GCF_964165515.1. NCBI lineage: Eukaryota > Metazoa > Chordata > Mammalia > Artiodactyla > Ziphiidae > Mesoplodon > Mesoplodon bidens. Next base: position 38,356,071 of record NC_138178.1, read on the forward strand.
CCAGGGCATAGTAAGTATTCAATGTTAACTATTATTATAACTGTTACTTCTCTTCTCTTTTAAAAATATTATTTAAGTACACCCATGCTCATAGCAGCTTTATTCACAACAGCTGAAAGGTGGAAGCAACCCAAGTGTCCATCAACAGATGAATGGATAAACCAAATGTGGTACATGTATACAATGGAATATATATTCAGTCTTAAAAAGGAAGGAAATTATGACACATGTTGCAAAATGGATGAATCTTGAGGACACTATGCCATGTGAAAAAAGCCAGACACAAAAAGACAAATACTGGGGACTTCCCTGGCGGTCCAGTGGTTGGGACTTCACCTTCCAATGCAGGGGGTGTGGGTTTGATCCCTGGTCGGGGAGCTAAGATCCCACATGCCTTGGGGCCAAAAAACCAAAACATAGAGCGGAAGCGATATTGTAACAAATTCAATAAAGACTTTGAAAATGGTCCACAAAAAAAAAAAAAAAAGACAAATACTGTTGGATTCCACTTACATGAAGTATCAGGAGTAGTCAAATTCACAGAGACAGAAAGTAGAATGGTGGTTGCTAGGGGTTGGAGGGAGGGGGAATGGGGAGTTGTTGTTTAACGGGTACGGAGTTTTAATTTTGCAAGATGAGAAGTGTTCTGGAGATTGATTGTGCAACAATGTGAATGTACTTAACACTACTGAACTGTACATTTAAAAATGATGAAAATGGTAAATTTTTGTGTATTTTACCACAATTAAAAAAAATCATTTAAACAAGGGATTGTAGCTTAACACTTGAAAAGACCAATCTAGATTTCTAGATTTTTCTCCAAAGCAGTGTCCTGTGATCTGACTGCACGTTAGAATTACCTGAGGATCTTGTAAAACAACAACAAATACTAATGCCTGGGCCCTCCCCAAACTAATTAAATCAGAGGGTAGGACCCAGGCATGGGTGTTCTTTTACGAGATCTCCAGGTGACTCCAAAGTGCAACCAGGGCTGAGAACCACTGTTCTAGGGAACAAGGATCCCTTTGGCTCAGACCAATAGGAGAAAGCATTCTTTTTTTTTTTTTCCCCCACATCTTTAGTGGAGTATAACTGCTTTACAATGAATGGTGTGTTAGCTTCTGCTTTATAACAAAGTGAATCAGTTATACATATACATATGTTCCCATATCTCTTCCCTCTTGCATCTCCCTCCCTCCCACCCTCCCTATCCCATCCCTCTAGGCGGTCACAAAGCACCGAGCTGATCTCCCTGTGCTACGCGGCTGCTTCCCACTAGCTATCTGTTTTACGTTTGGTAGTGTATATATGTCCATGCCACTCTCTCACTTTGTCACAGCTTACCTTTCCCCCTCCCCATATCCTCAAGTCCATTCTCAAGTAGGTCTGTGTCTTTATTCCTGTCTTACCCCTAGGTTCTTCATGACATTTTTTTCCCTTAAATTCCATATATATGTGTTAGCATACGGTATTTGTCTTTCTCTTTCTGACTTACTTCACTCTGTATGACAGACTCTAGGCCCATCCACCTCATTACAAAAAGCTTAATTTCGTTTCTTTTTATGGCTGAGTAATATTCCATTGTATATATGTGCCACATCTTCTTTATCCATTCATCTGATGATGGACACTTAGGTTGTTTCCATCTCTGGGCTATTGTAAATAGAGCTGCAATGAACATTTTGGTACATGACTCTTTTTTTTTTTTTTTTTTTTTTTTTTGCGGTACGTGGGCCCCTCACTGTTGTGGCCTCTCCCGTTGTGGAGCACAGGCTCCGGATGCGCAGGCTCAGCGGCCATGGCTCACGGGCCCAGCCGCTCTGCGGCATGTGGGATCTTACCAGACCAGGGCACGAACCCGTGTCCCCTGCATTGGCAGGCGGACTCTCAACCACTGCGCCACCAGGGAAGCCCACATGACTCTTTTTGAATTATGGTTTTCTCAGGGTATATGCCCAGCAGTGGGATTGCTGGGTCATATGGTAGTTCTATTTGTAGTTTTTTAAGGAACCTCATTCTTTAAGGCATACTCCTACTTGGTCTCTGGGCCAGCCTTTTCAGACTTCCCTTTCCACTTGCAGTAAGCAACCTGCCCACATGGAGGCACTGCCCTGCCTTTGGAAGCTTCTGAAGCAGGGCTGTTGCCCTGGTAGCTGCTTTCCAAATATTTCCTCAAAGCCAGGTTTCTGTAGTGGGTGAACCCCTGCTCAACCCAACCGGGCACCTCTACCGGGTCCATCAAACTCCTAACACAAACAATCTTTAAAGCCCTAAATACACACAACTGCTTTCTGGTAATCGTTCTTGTAGAGTGGATCAGAAAAGCTGCATTGAGGTTAAATATTACTGCAAGAAAAATGCACTAGCCCAGTGGTTCTCAAAGTGTGGTCCCTGGCCCAGCAGCATTAGCATTGCCTGGGAATTGTTCAAAATGCAAGTTCTTATGCCTCAGGCCACCTACTGAATCAGAAACTCTAGGAGTGGGGTCTAAACAGAGGGTTCATTAAGACACAGATTGCTAGGTCCCACCTCCAGAATCTTGGATTCAGGAGGTCTGGGTGGGATGAGAATTTTCATTTCTAGCAAGTTCCCAGGCAATGTTGGTCCAGGGAACACACTTTGAGAACCCCTGTCTGAGTTGATAGGAAAGGTGGGTAAAATCTTCAATTTTCTGTTTCTTTTGTCTTTTTTTTTTTTTTTTTTTTTTTGCGGTACGTGGGCCTCTCACTGTTGTGGCCTCTCCTGTTGTGGAGCACAGGCTCCGGACACGCAGGCTCAGCGGCCATGGCTCACAGGCCTAGCCGCTCTGCGGCATGTGGGATCTTCCTGGACCGCGGCACGAACCCATGTCCTCTGCATCGGCAGGCAGACTCTCAACCACTGCACCACCAGGGAAGCCCTCTTTTGTCTTTTAAAAGGGTGGTTCAGAGAGATGCTTCATGTCACTCGCAGTTAAATAAATGCAAATTAAAACGACAATTCACAATCCTTTTCCACTGCCCATATTAGAAAAGATCAACTTTGCCGATACCCAGCACTGGGGAGGGTGTGGGTACCAGGCCTGCTGGTCCATCCACTGATGTGGGAGTGGGCACTGGAATAGCCTTCAGAAGGCAATGTAGTAATGCTTTTAAAAGGACAAACCGGGCTTCCCTGGTGGCGCAGTGGTTGAGAGTCCGCCTGCTGATGCAGGGGACACGGGTTCGTGCACCGGTCCGGGAAGATCCCACATGCCGCGGAGCAGCTGGGCCCGTGAGCCATGGCCGCTGGGCCTGCGGGTCCGGAGCCTGTGCTCCGCAACGGGAGAGGCCACAAACAGTGAGAGGCCCGCATACCGCAAAAAAAAAAAAATAAATAAAAATAAAAATAAAAGGACAAACCTTTGGTCCTGCAATTCCACTTTGGGGGACTTTATACTGCAGATGTATACTGCATATATGTGCAAGAATGTTTCCTGCAGTGCTGTTCGCAGCAGCAAAGGAGTGGAAATAACCTAAATTTCCACCAGTAAGAGGACTAGTTAAATTGCTGTGAAAAAGAACGACGTAGAGTCCAGTGTGCTGATGTGGAATGACCCTGAGCCAGCTTACTGAGGGACCAAAACAAGAGCAGAGCAGTGGGATGGCACCATCTCCTGTGTGTATTTGTGTTTTTAAAGGGATTATATGTGTACACATATCTGATTGAATATTTGCTGAAAAACTATAGCAGTTATTGTTATTTTTTTTTTTTGAAGAGGAGAACCAGGGGCTAGGATGGGAGGAAGACATAGTTTGACTCATTGCTATATAGATTTTTGCACCATTTCAATGTTTTTCCTGTGTATATACATTACTTTTTCAATAAAAATCCAGCCAGTTAAAAAATCTAGTGAAAATGAAGAATAATTTCTTAAAAAGATGTTTAAATCTCCTTAGACCAGTTCCAACTATGCTAAATACACCCAACACATTCCTCATGCTGGGGCAGTGATGTGTGCAGCTTGTGATGGGGACATTATTTGCCTGTATAAGAAATGGTACTAAGGGACTTATTGTCAGTTGTTTCCACCACCATTTCCTTGGGATTCTGCCTAATTTTTTCATCCCTTGGCTAATTATTTGTATCTTTAAGTTTTGTTCTACCATTGAATGAGCCTCTCTATTAGACTATAAACGCCATCAAGCAAAGATATTCCTGGTGTTGTTCACCACTGTATCTGTGGGACCAGGCACTCAGCAGGCACTCAGTCAGTATCATCTAAACGAATGGGAAGGAGGCATTACGTTCCAGGCCCTGTGCTAGGCCCTGTGAGTGAGTGGGAGCACCGGGCTTTGGACCCATGTCTAACCCCATAGCCCAAGTCCTTTGTCTTGTATCCCAAATCTACATAAGTAATTGCACGGCCAGGATTTATTTTTCAATTGTGAAAAGTCTTACTTTTTCACCATCTGATGCCTTTTGGACCTACCTATCTTTATCCAGGTTTGAGACTAATTATTTGAGACCTAGAGGAGATGTTCAGATGTCACTGGGGCAGTTACAAAACTTGGATTTTGTAACTTGGATTTGCTACACTACTGAGGAGCAATTACAGCTAATTGTGTAGGCACTTTGGGAGCCTCAGTTTAATTAAATTCAAGCACTTCTGATCTGGATAAAAGGCCAGGTCTACATAATCCTAGACAAGCTGTTGGGTGTTTTGTGAAGAGCTGCCATCTCTCCCAGGCAAGGGAAAGGCAAGGACATGGTGTCTGCCCAGCTCCAGGATTAGCCTGCTGGTAGATGCAGGGTCCTCCCGGGATCTCCACCTGATGTCAGTTACCAAACACCCTCAGTGTCTGGGAACCCCTCCCTGGGCACTTTTTTTTGTGTGTGTGTGTGTGGTATGCGGGCCTCTCACCGCTGTGGCCTCTCCCATTGCGGAGCACAGGCTCCGGACACACAGGCTCAGCGGCCATGGCTCACGGGCCCAGCCGCTCCACGGCATGTGGGATCCTCCCGGACCGGGGCACGAACCCGTGTCCCCTGCATCGGCAGGCGGACTCTCAACCACTGCGCCACCAGGGAAGACCCCCTGGGCTCTTTTATTAAGAGCTGCAGCTACCTGTTTTTTTAATACTAGGAGGATTTTAATGAGGTTCTATGTATTTAATCCTTAAAGGATTAGCACCAGTAACAAGATTTAGGTATATAATCTTTTTTTTTTAATGTTTCTATAGCCCACTTTAAAAAAAATTTTAATCATATTTAAGTGTACAGTTCAGTGGCACTAAGTACATTCACATTGTTGTGCAACTCTCACCATCATCCATCTCCCGAATTTTGCACCTTCCTAAACTGAAACTCTGTCCCCATTAAATAGTAACTCCCCATTCCCCCTCACCACCCCCGCCACCGACCCAGGACCCTGGCATCTACCAATGTACTTTCAGACTCTATGAATTTGACTATTCTAGGTCCCTCGTATAAGTGGAATCAAACAGTATTTGTCTGTACCTAATGTATATTGGAATGCATTTTTAAGGTTAACTTAATATATGTCCTGCAAACAGATTGTACCTTTTTTCCCCCCTGTGCTATACAGTAGGCCCTTGTATAATCTTGCTGCAGCTTTTTATTATTTTTTTTTTTTTTGCGGTACGCGGGCCTCTCACTGCTGTGGCCTCTCCTGTTGCGGAGCACAGGCTCCGGACGCGCAGGCTCAGCGGCCATGGCTCACGGGCCCAGCCGCTCCGCGGCATGTGGGATCTTCCCAGACCGGGGCACGAACCCATGTCCCCTGCATCGGCAGGCGGACTCTCAACCACTGAGCCACCAGGGAAGCCCTTGCTGCAGCTTTTTAAGATGACGAAATAGGAGTCACTAACCTGGCCTTAGACAGATGAGTACCACAGGCCTATGTTGGAAAAGCAAACTGCCGAGGACAGGAGAGGCCTTTTTCTTGTACCTCCCATCTATTTCAAAAGCCATTTCCCCCAAAATGGCACTATTATGACTCAGCTGGCTCAAATACAAGGACCCAGAGACGTGATCTTCCTTGTGGATGGAGACTTTGAGTCATCTCTGTATCCTACACGCCAGGCACATGGTGGGCGTGCCATTGATGGAGCTGGGTAAGAAGGAAGTTTGAATCATGTGGCATGAAAGCACACAGTATCAGCCAGCGTGACCGAGCAGGGGACGGGAAAGAAGAACCTAAATGTCCTTCCCACTAAATTTAATGCAAGAGAGTGGTCAGCTAACAACATGGCTCGCTGGCAGACTGTTGGGGGCCTAGCAGCCCCTAGCATTTTCATAGTGAAGGTGTGTGAGTCATTTCTTAGAGCTGTGGGCAAGCTGCTACAAAGCTGACTCACTCGGGAAGAAAACAGCTGTAGAAATAAAGTGAGAGCCCTCTTTGCCCACCATATGAATTTGCCTTGTCTTCATCTCTGAAACAAAGATTTTCGCAAATGAGTGCTTTTGGCTTTGTTTCCCGGGGTATAGGATGCTGAAAACTGCCCTCTTCTGTCTGAAGGTTAAATATTCAGGTCTCATCCTGAAAGCACAGACCTGTCGACCCTCCTCTACAGTTCTGCTCGCAGTATTACTCCCCAACCTGTCCCCTAAACTCTGGGCCCCTCCCTGGGCACCCTCTCAAAGCTCGATGACTCTCAGCAGATGGTCTTGTCAGATGTTTTACTAAGATGCTTGAGCTTCTGCAAATTCACTGCCTTCGCTTCCCCATTCTCCCTCTCTCTTCACCCACCTCCCCTCCCTCCTCCCTTCCCACAGTGTCCTTCTGCCATTATAACACTTGACTGTTGCAGAGCCAACAAAGTTCCTGGTTGTCATCTGGAATCATGAATACAATTCTAAGTGTAGTCTGCATCACAGATGTAGAGAACAAACGTATGGACACTAAGTGGGGAAGTGGCGGTCGGGGGGAGTGGTGGTGGGATGAATTGGGAGATTGGGATTGACATATCTATGCTAATATGTATAAAATACATAGCTAATAAGAACCTACTGTATAAAAAATAAATTAAATTAAATTTAAAAAAACCCAAAATGGAGTCTGCATCAATTAAAATGGTAGACATGAAAAGCTTACAGAAACATTTATGTTCATGATCTAATCAAATATCTTCAGCTAGACTGAGCAGTTACTTCTACTTCTAACAAAGTAGAAGTTTCTTAAAAATCACTGTCTGCAACTCTTTGTGGCAAAATGCCTTGGATCATGTGGGTGATCTCTACAGCATGCTGTATAGCAGGGTGACCATACACCTTAGTTTGCCTGAGAGAGTCCTGGAGTTTGTCTGTTATTCTGATGCAGTTGTTAGTAAGGTACTTTTTCACTCTCATAAGTGACCCAGTTGGGTTGCTAAATTATATGGTGACCCCAGGTACAGGGCTTCCCTCCCTTCTAAGATGGAAATGCTATCCCCTAAGCAAGGCAAAATTTTCTGATCTTATATTGAGGTTCCAAAAGACAGTTTAAAAAAAATCCAGTATTAAACCCAATTGGACATTAATGAGCTCCTCCTCCAAGCAATAGAAGATGATGCTGTGTGGGCTTCCCTGGTGGCGCAGTAGTTGAGAGTCCGCCTGCCAATGCAGGGGACACGGGTTCGTGCCCTGGTCCAGGAAGATCCCACATGCCGCGGAGCGGCTGGGCCCGTGAGCCATGGCCGCTGGGCCTGTGCGTCCGGAGCCTGTGCTCCGCAACGGGAGAGGCCGCAACAGTGAGAGGCCCATATACCACACACACACAAAAAAAAAAAAAAAAAAAAGAAGATGATGCTGTGATTTCATGTACTTCTTCTCAGCTTGATGTCTAATGTAAGAAAGCCAAATGTTTAGAAATAAGGAAAGAGCCCACTTCATTGTTTAAACTCACAGGAAAAGGCAATTTAAATCGTTTGAGACCATTTTCAATGTCAAAATGTCCTAGGTTGGTGTTCGGTCATAAGTTCTTAGGAGGCTCATGATTCTAAGGGACTCAGTCACCTTATGGGGGCCAATGCAAGGTTATTATTTTTATTCCTTTCATCTGATACAGAAAAGACTTTAAAAATCTTAAATTTTTTCTCTAATCAAGATCAAACTCATAGACCCTTTGTCACTTGGCTCTTAACTTTCTGGTCATAAGACTTCAAGGTCAGTCTTAGAGATGGAGGTCAGAATAACCACAACTGGATCATTCTGGTTTTTAGTTCGTTTCCTTGGCTGGTGGACTTGATCCAGCTCTACTCTGCTCTGAATATGAATACTGGACTGGGATAAGGCATTTAGCCAAAGACAAAGATGGAGCAGAATATTTCCTGAATTTACTGGTCCCCTGCAGCATCACTGACAACATGACTTATATTCCTAACACTGCCTAGGTTAGAAAATCAATTAAGTCCATTGTTCACTACCGCAGTGTTCCAATTAAAGATTAGGCTCTGTATGATAAATACACTTCAAAAAAATCTTCAAGACTTCTATGCTTTCCTTCATTTTCAAGTGTTATTCACTGATCTCATCCAGAAGATAGGGTTATGGACCCCCAGTCTGTTCCAGCAAAGTATCGTATTTAAATAAGAAATTTAAAAGACTGATAAATTCTACTCTTGTGGGTTCTACTAGTCACCCTAACAGTTTCACATTTGGTCTTTGATCAGATCAGATAATGTCATGTAATTCATCAAAAGGGAAATCTTTAATATCTGCTGGTTAAAAAAAAAATCTATGAACTATTCTGAGGCAAGTGGTGAGGAATTTTTTTAAAGAATGAAAATAATTTTTAGAAAGTTAAAATATAGCTGATAAGCATGTACTACAATAAAAATAACTTGCCAGCACTGATTTTGAATATAGAAGCCAGTAACATTGAGCTGGAGGTGTGTGACCACCCTCCCTACTCCCAGCCTGGGCCCACCAGATTTGGCAAGGAGCCAGTACTGAAGGTTATGAAGCTGGAAAGCAAGCACTGCACCCTTCAAAATAACCACCAGGGCCTTGCCATACCTGTAAAAAGAGTCATAACTCAGACCAAGCTCAAAACAGAAATTTATGCTCAGGGAGCACTGCTTCTCAAATTGGCCCTCATGACAGTTCACAGGCAGCCAACTGTTTGAAGCCGACATAGAGGCTAGGACATTTAATTGTTCAAGTAAACTTTCGCCTTTTCTCCTCTAAGTGGGCTCACAGAAAACACAAAGTAAGAGTGAAAGACTAATAAAGACAATAATCATTGGCATTTACTGGTATTTGCTGGGCCTCATGCTGTGTACTTTTATATTAATGTTAACTTCCCCAACTGCGGAATTCAAATTCCCATCTGTTGGACTCTAAAACACTGCCTTTTCCTTATGCAGGCATTTCCTGAGCAACTCTCTCTCAGTGATACGCTAGATGCAGGAGATTAACAAGAACATAATATAAAAATTGAATATTAAAATCTGGCCCCTGTCCTTAAAAAGGTTGCTGTTGGTAAATATTCTTTTTGGACAAGCCCAGCCATTAAGTGCAGACTGATTGGGACTATTTCCCCCCCTTCCCTCGATGGTGAGCTGTTCTTCACTAGAATGGGAGCTTCAGAAAAGCAGGGACTTGAATTCCCGCCTGTATTCTCATCACAGGGTCTGGCCTCATGAATGTCTGTAGGATGTGAGATAAACAAAAACCAGAGCCCAAACCCAACAGGCCTGTTTCTGTGGCTCTGAGAAGCTCCTGGCTGCTCTTTTGCCTTAAACCTAAAATGTATCTGACTGGGAACTATTTCCTTACTCCTTAGAAGTATCAGCAGGATGCAGTCCCTTACATGAAAAGGCTATGTAGCCTGTTGTTCAAAAGCATGGACTCCAGGACTAGACTGCCTGGGATGGAAACCTGGATCACCCACTCATCAGTTTTGTGATCTGGAGCAAATTACTCAACCTTTTTTTAAAAAAAAAATTTTATTGGAGTATAGTTGATTTACAATGTTGTGTTAGTTTCAGGTGTACACAGCAAAGTGAATCAGTTATACATACACACATATCCACTCTTTTTTAGGTTCTCTTTCCATCTAGGTCATTACAGAGTATTGAGTAGAGTTCCCTGTGCTATACAGTATGTGCAAGTTACTCAACCTTGCCGGGCCTCAGTTTCTTCATCTGTAAAAGGGGGATGACTGATTTAATACATCCTATAAAGTACTTAGAACAGTGCCTGGCACACAACAAGTGCTATGTAAGCGACAGCTACTAATAACAACAGTAATGACCATTACCACTATAGTGGGGACAAATCTTTTTAATGCTCAACTATCTCCCTGCTCCCCTTTATTCTAATAAGCAATATCATAAATAGGAAATGAACACTACGACAGAGGTGATACTGAGTTGAGGTTAAGAATCACGCAGTTTGAATGCTGGTCCTACCACTTACTGGTTGTGTGACCCCAGGCAAGGTACTTAACCTCCCTGAGTCTGGGAAGTGGGGAAACTAACGCCTACCTCCGAGGCATCAGGAGGATCAAGGGAAGTAATACCCGTGCATGCTCAGCACATGCCTGGCACTATTACTGTGAGATAAATGGTAACTGCTGTCATGCAGGATTTTCCTTAATGAATTTATCTTTCAAAGGCAGCACTAAGGATTCATGTGATTCTAAGTCACAAGAATGTAAGGTTATCCATTTAGGAAATTCTTCTGTTCAAGAGATCTATTTTCAACAATTTCTAATCACATCAGCAAAGATGCCCAATAACAAGGGATTAGTGCTTACGTGGTTTAGAACAGAGTTAGTTTGATAAGCGGGAAAAGGTCTTTTGCAATTTTCTCAAAAGAGAGGTGTGTGTGTGTGGGAAACAGGAAAAGAAGAATGAGGGCTTCATGCTGATGCCCTCTTTAGCTTTCTCTGGTCAAGATCACAGTTTCCAAAGGCCAGAAGAGTATCACAGTGACTGGAAGGCCTGCCATCTGCTCCAGAGCGACACGGTTTACATGAGGACAGGTCATACAACCATAAGGCACACCTGTTTGAGACATGCTAGTCTGTACAACATCACCTTCCATCCACAAACTGGCATTTCACACCCTTCCTCTCAGTCCTCATTCAGGCAACACTGACCTAGTGAGCACTTTCTATGGGCCAAGCAGGGTTCGAGGCCCTGGGGGGCTAGAACAGGAGCACAAAGTCCCCAGGCACTTGTGGAGGGGAATTGGGGATGGAGAGACAGGAAACAAACATGTAAACAAATACAACATTTCACCAAACCATACGTGCCTTGAAGAATGTGAAGAGGGAGATTAGACAGAGAATGACTGGGGGCGAGGGGAGTCTTGGAAGGGTTCTCCAAGAAGGTGCCATCTTGGTTGAGTCCTGCATGACAAGGTGAAACCTGGTGAGACAAGAGAAGGGCCCTCCACACAGAACTTGGGCAGAGGTCAGCAGGCCCCTCAGGCCAGTGCCTGGTGCCCACGTATGTTCTGGATGGGCTGTGCCATGTCCCAGGGATCAGGACCCCCTTCATGTCACATCCAGTTACCCCACATGGAAGAGGCTGACTTGATTGGGTCTATTAAAAGTGAAGGGAAGGAGGGACTTCCCTGGTGGCACAGTGGTTAAGAATCCACCTGCCAATGCAGGGGACACAGGTTCAAGCCCTCGTCCGGAAAGATGCCACATGCTGCGGAGCAACTAAGCCCATGCGCCACAATTACTGAGCCTGCACTCTAGAGCCTGCGAGCCACAACTACTGGAGCCCATGTGCTCTAGGGCCTGCGTGCTGCAGCTACTGAAACCCGTGCACCTAGAGCCTGTACTCCACAACAAGAGAAGCCACCGCAATGAGAAGCCCGTGCACCGCAATGAAGCGTAGCCCCCACTCGCCGCAACCAGAGAAAGCCCGCACGCAGCAACGAAGACCCAACACAGCCAAAAAAAAAGAAAAAAAAAAAAAGTGAAGGGAAGGAGATTTAAAAGAGGCTTAAGAAACCTTTGAGACAACTGTAATATATGGGACCTGATTTAGATCCCGAATTGAGCAAACTGTAATTAAAAAGGAAAACAACAAAGAAAGAAGTTAGCTGCGGAAACTGAACTGCCATGAAGGAATACTGTTAAAGTTTTAGGTGTGATGATGGTACTGTGCTATGTTTATGTTATGGACTGAATTGTGTCCTCCCCAAATTCATATGTAGAAGTCCTAAGCCCCAGTACCTCAGAATGTGACTGTATTTGGAGACAGGGCTTCTAGAGAGGTAATTAAGTTAAAATGGGGTCATTAGGGTGGGCCCTAACCCAATATAATTGGTGTCCTTATAAGAAAAGGAGGGCTTCCCTGGTGGCGCAGTGGTTGGGAGTCTGCCTGCCAATGCAGGGGACGTGGGTTCGAGCCCTGGTCTGGGAGGATCCCGCATGCTGCGGAGCGACTGGGCCCGTGAGCCACAACTGCTGAGCCTGCGCGTCTGGAGCCTGCGCTCCGCAGCGGGAGAGGCCGCGATAGTGAGAGGCCCGCGCACCGCAATGAAGAGTGGCCCCCGCTCACCGCAGCTACAGAGAGCCCTCGCACAGAAACGAAGACCCAACACAGCTAAAAACAAATAAATAAATAAATATATATATTAAAAAAAAAAAAAAAAAAGAAAAGGAGATTAGGGCTTTCCTGGTGGTGCAGTGGTTAAGAATTCACCTGCCAATGCAGGGGACACGGGTTCGAGCCCTGGTCCAGGAAAATCCCACATGCCACGGAGCAACTAAGCCTGTGAGCCACAACTACTGAGCCTGCGCTTTAGAGCCTGTGAGCCACAGCTATTGAAGCCCGCACACCTAGAGGCTATGCTCCGCAACAAGAGAAGCCACTGCAATGAGAAGCCCGCGCACCGCAATAAAGAGTATCCCTCGCTCCCTGCAACTAGAGAAAAGCCCATGTGCAGCAACAAAGACCCAACACAGCCAAAAATAAACAAATAAATAAATTTCAAAAACAAAACAAAACAAATGGTATGGATATTTGACAAAAAAAAAGAAAAGAAAAGGAGATTAGGACACAGACAGAGACACAGACATGGACACACAGAGAGACAGCCATCTGTAAACCAAGGAGAGAAGCCTTTGCAAACCTTCCAACAGTTTGAACTTAGACTTCTAGACTCCAGAACTGTGAGAAAATACATTTTTTAAATTTAAGCCACCCAGGCTATGGTATTTTGCTTTGGTAGCCCTAGCAAACTAAAACAGTTTACAGAGAGTCCATGTACCTTAGTATCACATTGAAACAGTCACAGATGAGATGATAGGCTGTCTGGGACTTGCTCCAAAACAATCTTGGAAGGGGGATGCAGGGAAGGTGTAGTTTATGGATGAAATAAGATTGGCCAGAAGCTGAGTACTTGTTGAGGTTGAGTGATGGGTACAGAGGGGTTTATTGTGAGTTCATTTTACTATTCTCTCTACTTTTCTATACTTTGAACATTTCTGTAATAAAAAGGTAAAAGAAAAAAACTGAAGAGGAAACAAAGAATGTGTAAGACCTACATCTGTGGCTCTCAGCCCGGGGCAGGGGGAACCTTACACTCCTGGGGGCTGGCCCCTGGCCTTGGTATCTTTCAGAAGTTCCCCAGGGGAATTCTAATGTTGATAACCACTGAACTAGAAGCTCTTTATGGGAGAAATAAAGGAAGACTTGAAGGGAAGTTCCACATTCCTGGATGAGAAAACACTATAACAACGAACTTTTCCAAGTTAATTTATACAATAAAATTTTTATTCAAAAATTGTGATACAGTGTGCTAGAGTTCACCAAAATCTACTTTCCCTCTCTGGGAACAACACACCTCCCCCACCCGACTGAAGTTAGACTTGACCATGTAATGTGCTTTGGCCAATAAATTGTGACCTCTACGGGTAATGCTCCAGATGGGGGCTGCTCCATGAGCCTGGGTGCTTGAGTGAGGATGGTGATGGGACATAGGACACCCCCGGCCAAGCCAGGATGGATTTGCCATGTGAGGAAGACATAAATCTTTGTTTTTAAACCAGTGAGATTTGGGGGTTGTTTCCACAGCATAATCGAGTCCATCTTGACTGGTACAGAAACTCAACACAGAACTTGACAAAATAATTCTAAAGTTCAACTGAAAAAATAAACACGCAGAGAGACAAAAGCACACGCTGAAGAAGCAATGGGTCAGGGTGAATCCTATCAGATATTAGGCCATATCACAAAGCAACAGTAATTAAAAATGAATGATATTAGGTGTAGAAGTAAAAGTCGACAAATATATTTATACTGAAGTACAGAAAGTCCATAAATAGGCAACTAGTCAATACAGGACTAAGTGTGATGAAGATTTTTCAGTTCTAGCTTGTTAACAGTTGAGCTGCCTCACTTTACCAGTGAAAAGTAACAAACATAGGCTTTGCTCTAATGTATCAGGCCACCTTTGTTGAAGGATTGCTCCTTATTCACCAGTCCAGGGAAACATTTATTAAAAACCCATTCTTTTATTTTTATTTTTTAAAATTGCAGTATCGTTGATATATAATATTATATAAATTACAAATGTACGATATAGTGATTCACAATTTTTAAAGGTTATACTCCACTTATATTTATAAAATATTTGAAAATACTCCATGTTGTACAATATATCCTGTAGCTTTTTTTTTTTTTTTTTGGGTCATGCTGCACGGCCTGTGGGATCTTAGTTCCCCAACCAGGGATTGAACCCTCGTCCTTGGACTCCTGGACCACCAGGGAATTCCCCTTTATAGCTTATTTTATACCTAAGTATAAAATAAGAGGTTTCTACCTCTTAATCCCCTATATTGCCCCTCCCCCATTCCTTCTCTCCACTGGTAACCACTAGTTTGTTCTCTATGTCTGTGAATCTGCTTCTTTTTCGTTATATTCACTAGTTTGTTGTATTTTTTAGATTCTACATATAAGTGATATCATACACTACTTGTCTTTCTCTGTCTGACTTATTTCACTTAGCATAATGCCCTCCAAGTCCACCTGTGTTGTTGCAAGCGGCAAAATTTCATTCTTTAAAAACCCATTCTTTTAAACTAAAGTCACATCAATAGCACTTAAGGAAGCACTAACACCTTCTCTAAGCTACCAAAGACATTTTTGTTTGGATTTCAAGTGCCTTAAGTTCTGGATTTTTGACCTCAGGTCACATTTGTTTGACCTAACTAACCGATGGTTAAACAATGCACCTCAACAGTTAAAAGATGTACTGATAAACAAAAGAACTAAATAGCACAGCTAGAAATATCATCCATATCTTTAGGTACATGTCTTTCTGGAAAACTACTAAAATATAATAAACTATAGGAATTTATTTCTAAAATTCTGATGAAACAAACGGTTGACGACAACAACAAAAAAGGAAAGTTAAATTACTATGAAAGATGTGGGTGCTGAGCTCACCCTAGATGGACTCACTTCACCCCACGGATTTTCCTTTCTCAAATTCTGCTCGCCAGCCCAGATGTGCCACTCTCTTCAAAGGCAGCTGTAGGGCTGTTTATCCCACAGCCCCCATCTCTCTATTTTTGAGCTCCAACCCCTCCTCACCTTGAGGACCCGGTTCAAATGCTTTTTCTGGGAGGACCCTTCCTTCCCCGCGTGACTCCTTGCCTACGGAGACAGGCTGGATTCTCCATCCTGCTGCTGCACGCCCACCAGACGCTCTCAACTGATGCACTCATCATACTGTATTGTAATTATTATTGATATTCCCATCTTCCCCTGAAGAACACGTCTTATTTATCTGGGCCACACAGAGCATTGCTAATCTCTCACTAGCACTAACGGATCTTCAAGTATTTGAATAAGTCGAACATTTCGTAAGTGGATACTATAGGTTAGGCACTCAATTGCCTGCTAAGTCCTTAGTGACCCATATTTAATTGTAAAACTGTAACCCCCACTTTGCAGTTGAAGAACCTGGAACTGAGGTTAAGCAAACTCAAGGTAACACAGCTGGCCAGTGGCAGGGCTGGGGTAGCCTCTCTGTGACCACGTCCCACACTGAGGCGACTCGTCTCTGCTCCTTTAGCCACCAGACTCCTCGACTTGTGAGCGAGTGCCCCCCAGTCTAGTCTCCTGTCTCTACAGCTCAGCACTCTGAGGGGCGGGGGCCTGGACTGCACAGGCCTAGCTCCTCTCCTAGGATTCTGGAGGCCGGGGAGGCAAGATTCAGGCTCTTATATTGGCTATTCCACTTACAGGCTCTCTCCCTGCCCGAATTACCTAAACTCTCTGTGCTTCAGTCTCTCCATCACAATTTCACTCACTGCCTCAAGGGCTGCTATGGAGATGGAAGAGATCACATCCATGAGAAACGGCGGTACTGTGCTGGGCACACGTTAAGTGTTCTCGCTGGCATTTCTTGTCTTGTTGGCACTTCATGCTGTTAGGTAGCACTCCTGTCCCAGGACCTGCAGCCAAGCCACACTTCCCCATCCTCTACTTGTGCACCCGAATTTGTATATCCAAGTACAGGACCTTATAATTGTTCTCCATTGTTTTCATTTTTGTTAGATACTGCCTGTTTCTGCCTTTTGATCCAAACCTGTTTCTCACTTACTCACTACTCCCCATGTGCCTGCGTTATGTGTAAATCTGGAGCTTCACCTGTATCTTCAAGCTACTGACCAAACTGTTGAACAGAAGGGAGGCTGTAAAATGGGTGTCTTTAGGTGGGAGTGCACACGGAGGAGCAGTGGGATGGGAGCCCCCAGCCTGGCACAGAGCAGGTGCCCCCTGCTCACGCTTCCTTACCCACCCTCACATGCCACGAAGGGTGGAAAAAATTGGAGCAATATTACTGGAGGACAATCTGACAATATGTACAGACGTGCATAAAAAATGCTGACTCTGAAATTCTACTCCTGGAAATTTACTCCCAAGAAGACATTAAAGAGAAGAAAAAAGTTCTATGCAAAAATATTTATAGCATCATTATTTAAAATGCTGAAAAACTTTAAATAACCTAAGTGGCTACAAAGAGGAATGGTTAAATAAACTATAACAGGGTAATCACAGCAATGTGGCTCTTTAAAAAGATTAAATATAATGACTATGCATCTTTATGTTAGTGAATATAAAGTCATTTAAGTTACCATAGATATACACATTATGACTGCATCTAAATAAAAACTATGTGCACACAGATAAAAGAATGGGAGGATGAAGAAAGAGAAAATTAGTTATGGTGAGATTATAGATGTAATTTTCACTTGTTTCCCATGAATACACCTTATAATTGATGTGGTTATAAACACCACAAATGCTGGTACATATAAAGACACATATTTTAAGTGTTTATTATTTATGTGTGTTCAGTTAATCTGAAGGGAGAGTTAAATAAGATTTAAGAAGGAGCAGTCCAGAACACAGAGCCTTACCTAACAAAGGACTTCAATGAAACGCAAGAAGCATTTGTCTAAATATGAGATCCAATTCCCGTCCTCAAGCAGCCTGAAACCCACTGAGTTGTTAATGTGCCAGACTCCCTTACCACTAACATCCACATGCCTCATCACAGCGCTAGCCTGCCAGTCACAAGAGTCCTGAGGAATGAGCGTCAGGAGGGCATAGTGATGAAGGGCATTAACTTACCAGCAGGGGGCGCTGTGCAAGACCTTCCCCTGTGAGCTTTAGTTTCTGCCTCTGAGATGGGCTGAGATAGGGGTTGTTCCAGTGCCCAGCTGAGAGGCTGATGTGAGGCATAGCTTTGCAAATGCCCAGTACACGTGGGCTGCTGTTACAATTGTGTGCCCCACCAGCTCTTGCAGATGGGCACAAATTCTAAACTTAGAAAAGTAAGGCAGAAGCAGAAGTAGCAGCACACTTGGAGTGGGAACAGAAATAAGGGGTTCTCCACTTGGCTGTGCCCCAAGCTTACCGTAGGTGAACATGCGTGGCGAGGTCAGTTCAATGTTGGGCAAGGCGCCCAGGTGGTTCAGCACGGCACACCGATAGCCATTTTTCTGGGCGTAGTCAACGAAGGTGCGGATGTACTGCTTCTCGCTGTGATTGGCAATTCCAGGGCAGATGACCATGGTAACATCATCTATATGGTGGAGGAGGAGATTCCAAGATAGCCAATAAATAGTGACATGATAAATGGTCACAACTACACTTCACTGACTTAGCCAACAGTAGGAGAGAATTTAACATACATCTTGTCACTCATTTCTCTGGGAAAGAACATTTTTCCCTTCTAGCTGGAACTCTCTATAGCAGTGCTTCTCAAATTATTTGTGGTGAAGGGTCAGTTTTTAAAAGTTCCAATCCATTATGGACAGATGTTTTTGAAAAATAAAATACAATCAAAATTAATTACTAGAAAAATGAAATAATTCAAATCTCAATTTTTAAATTATTAGATTCAATGGATATAAAATTGATCTGTCAAATTCTTATACAAGTTTCCAAGCATTACTCTTAATTTCTATATGAAATTCTGTATGAATGAATGAATGGAAAAATAAAAAGCAGTGTTTGCATAGACCTCTTTGATCCAGCAATTTTACTTTCAGGTATTTATCTTACAGATACACTGTACATACACAAAACAATATATCTACAGTATAGATTGTAATACAAAAGACTGAATATAACATAAATTCTAGAAATAGGGGTCTGCTTAAATAAATTTTTGCATATCCAAATGATGAAATATTATGTAGCCCTTAAAAATAATGAGACATCTTTACATACACTGATATGGCAAGCTCTCTAATATGTATTAAGTAGAAAAAGCAAGGTGCAGAAAAGGGTTATGATATGCTACTATTTGTTGGGGGGAAAAGACATCTATGTTTATAAACGCATCCACTAGCTCTGGAATCATACACAAGAATCCTAACAGTGGGTACCACTGTTAGGGTGGGAGAGAGACTTACACTTTTACTGTATATCCTTTAGTACCTTTTGAATATTCTATCATGAGCATGAACTACCTACTTAAAAATATGAATATGTTTTTCTTTAAAAGAAAAGTGGTGTTTGGGTTATTAAATCTAATCATAAATTTTCCTTCTGAAAGTTAAGATAAAAACAATTTTAAAATTCTTACACAATATGCATAAAGAAACTTCAAATTTTTTATAAACCTTGACCTTGTAATTGCAATTCTTGGAATTCTTGGAATCTTGCCTTAAATTTTATGAGTAAGGATGCTTATCAAAGGATTATTTGAGAGCAACAAAATTATAAGCAAGCTAAATGTCCAAAAACAGAATGATTAAATTATGGTATGACCACATTGGAGACTATTAAGCAGTTGTTAGACTTTTGTTATTGAAGACTTTTAGACTTTTAACGATACGGGGAAATATTTATATTATAATTTATAATATAATGTGTAGTAATTTAAATTTTAGAAAAACTTTGCATAGAACCGAAGGTAAATGGAACAAAACGTTAACAGTGGTATGCTGGGTGTGGGATTACAGATGATTCTTTTCTTTTTTTTAAATGTTTCTACATTATCTACATTTTCTATGAGTGAGTATTTATTCCTTTTGTTGTCAGGAAGAAATCATTAAAAAGGATAAATGGCTGCTTTTCTTAGAGCGTTTCTTGGAAGCATTTCTGCCTTCCAGAACCACCTTCATCAATCCTGTCTGGGCACAGGGGTGATAGAAAGACACAGACAATCACAAAAAAGGATCAGTTTCGTCCTTTTCAACTTTCCACCTCAGTCCTAGAAGAGCAGGTTAAATTAAATTGCTTAAATTTTGTGCTTTAATAGTACAAGAAGTCAGAGCATTAGAAGCAAGGGAAAAAATATTTAACTTTTTTTAAATGGTAGAGAAATAAATATTTGAAAGATCAGCTACAAGGCTTAGAAACACAATGTGAACTCCTAATCTATTCATTTATTCACTCCTTCTGTGACTGTTTATTCGACTCTGGGGATTCCTACGTTCTAGCAGACAGATGATAAACAACTATGCAAATAAGCTCAGAGAGTGACAGGTACCATGAAGAACTAGAGCAGGAAGGTGTGATCGATTTCCTGGGAAGGAAACACTAGTTAGAGGAGTCAGGGACCATCCCTCTGAGGTGACATCGGGGCTGAGTGCTAAATGACAAAGAGGCAGTCATGTGAAGGTCTGGGACAAGCATTCCAGACAGAGGGAACATAAGCTAAGTGGTCACTAGCTACTCAGAGGTTCTAAGTGCTTTAAATAGCTGAGAGCTATATTACATTTACTGGAATTTACCCCTAAAAATTGACTGAGCTCCTGTAAAAAACTAGGTGCCTTTGAATACTACAGAACTCAAAAGACATGTCCTCTTCCAGTAGGAACAGCATTCAAAGGATGCAGCCACCTAACTCCACTTCCTCAGAAGTCCTCATTGTGAAGCTTTTTATGAATGTTTACTGTGCAGTCTGCACAGAGCAATGAGAGTTTTATCACCAGTAGAAACCGTGGTTGTTTCTGAGATATAGGTGTCCCAGACCTCTGGAAACCTAAGCAGAGGGTATATGAGAGCCTTTGTTATCTGCTGTTGTCCAACAAACAAGACCAGCTACACTGCATCTCTAAGCTTCAGTTTCCTCATCAGTAAAGTAGGGATAATAAGGCACTAACTTCTCGGGGTTGTTGTGAGGATTAAATGAGATAATAGCATACATAAAGCACTTAGAATAGTCCAGCTTCTGTTGCTGTCATCAAACCAGAGGCCTGGTCCTGGGCTCCAAGTTCTTATACCAAGCTTTTCTATTTCACAAGAGGACTAAAAAACTGTATTCAACAATGCTTTCTGAAGAGCCCTACAGGGCGCCCGGCAAACACACGGTGGAGCCAGTCCTTGCCGGTTGCTCCTAAGTGATGCACCTCAGCAGACTTCCTACAGGACCCTGGATGCGATGGTAAGTATCAATGGCTCGAGCATTTATATCGAAGCTCCCTCACAGACTACTTCCCCTTCCCTGAGTGATGGCCCAATCATATGACCTAAGCTAGCTTACCTCCCACACAGTGCTCAGCCAAGGGCTCAAAGAGGTCAAAGGTCGAAGTGGCTCCGTCAGACATGGTGATGAACTTCCGGTGCCCATACGGGTGTGGTGACCTCACCCTTCCCATCTTCCCATACAAGGCTGTTTGGATGTGTCCACTTTTCCCCCAGATCAAAGGTGGAATATATCTAAGAAAGAAGCAGAGGAGAGGTCAATTTTCCCACACTCCTTGAATAATGCTCTAAAAAAACTTTGGAGCAAGAGCTTTTCAACCTCTTTTTTTTTTTCCTGACAAATTCTGTACACTAAGCACAAATATGAGATTTTTTAAACCTTATATCCATGCCATGATTTACCTCCTTTCCCCATTTATGCATCAGATTAGCTTTAGAAATCAACCAGGACATGCTTATATAGACAGGATTTCAAATTTGAGGTGTTAATTAATTCAACACGGGTTATTTCCATAATGTAGAATAGAAAGAAAGCAACTAATACATTTTGAACACATGCTACTTGACAGGGTTAGCCTCATTATCAAATGAGCTAATGTATATAAAATAGCTAGCACGGCACCTAAGCACACTAAATGCTCACTTCTTTGCCTTCCCCCAATAAGGCAGGCCACAGCTGCAGGGGTTACCCCATGAACCAAACCTGCTGCCTTGTTAAACTGCGAAGGGCTGCAAAGCCTCCTAAGAGTCTGTTGAGTGCCTTGTGCATGTATGTTTGTGTGTGTGTGTGTGTGTGTGCTGGGGGGCACATTGTATGCTCTGGAGAATGTGCTAGAAGGGCAGAGCAATGTAAATATTTGTTGGATTAATGAAGGATAAAGTCTTGTTAGCATAAGCAAGGCATGATACCACCCTAACAACTGTCTTTCGTGAAAACTCAGTGACTCTGGTCCTTGGTAGGAAGTGCAAAAATCACAACCTGGTTAATCAATGGGAAAACAAGGTGTTCCAAGTTATAATTAAGAAATGATTATAGTTCACAACCACAGGGCAAGATGATCCCATTTACTGAAACTGCTATCGGTTTCTCTTCTTCAGCTTTGAGCCCAAGCTTGATGCATGAGCAGGATTTGTGTTCCGTATTAAACTAGAGACATATAATATAAAATGGTAATGACATCAATCCTTCACCTCTGTAGTGTATCACAGTGGTGAACATTTTATTAAGAATTTACCTTGGGGCTTCCCTGGTGGCGCAGTGGTTGAGAATCTGCCTGCTAATGCAGGGGACACGGGTTTGAGCCCTGGTCTGGGAGGATCCCACATGCCGCGGAGCAACTAGGCCTGTGAGTCACAACTACTGAGCCTGCGCGCCACAACTACTGAGCCTGCGCGTCTGGAGCCTGTGTTCCGCAACAAGAGAGGCCACGATAGTGAGAGGCCCGCGCACTGCGATGAAGAGTGGCCCCTGCTTGCCACAACTAGAGAAAGCCCTCGCACAGAAATGAAGACCCAACACAGCAAAAATAAATAAATTAATTAAAAAAAAAAAAAAAAAAAAAAAAAAAGAATTTACCTTAACCTGCTTGCCGATTTGTGCCTATCATTTCTATCAGACCAGATGATCCCAGACCCTCTTTTTAAATTAAACCAGATTTACTCTCTGTTTTTGGCAATTCATTAAATCTACACAAATTTAAGAGAAGGGAAACCATCACCTTAAGCAAGCCAGTTCCCAGATAAGCTTCCTCTCTGGGGGCAGGGAGGAGAAGGAGGAGTATTTTTTTTGTTTTTTTGTTTTTGCGGTACGCGGGCCTCTCACTGCTGTGGCCTCTCCCGCTGCGGAGCACAGGCTCCGGACGTGCAGGTCCAGTGGCCATGGCTCACGGGCCCAGCCGCTCCGCGGCATGCGGGATCTTCCTGGACAGGGGCACGAACCCGTGTCCCCTGCATCGGCAGGCGGACTCTCAACCACTGCGCCACCAGGGAAGCCCTTCACTCTACTTTTTCAAAATTTTCTTGGCAGACTTTTGGCATTTTAGTTTCCAGATGAACTACAGGATTAGCTTGTTCTATGAAAAATCTGGGATTTTTAAATTGGAAACACACCAAACATACACCACTTTGGGAAGAATTGACATCTTTACAGTTTTGACTTGTCCCATTCAAAAACATGGTGTGAGGGGCTTCCCTGGTGGTCCAGTGGTTAAGACCCCACGCTTCCAATGCAGGGTTTGATCCCTGGTTGGAGAACTAAGATCCCACATGCCACACAGCACGGCCAAAAGATAAAAAAACAAACATGGGGGCTTCCCTGGTGGCGCAGTGGTTGAGAGTCCGCCTGCCGATGCAGGGGACACGGGTTCGTGCCCCGGTCTGGGAGGATCCCACATGCCGCGGAGCGGCTGGGCCCACGAGCCATGGCCGCTGAGCCTGCGCGTCCGGAGCCTGTGCTCCGCAACAGGAGAGGCCACAACGGTGAGAGGCCCGCGTACCGCAAAAAAAAAAAAAAAAAACCCAGAAAACCAAACATGGTGTATCTCTCCATTATTCAGGTATTTATGTCCTATAGTAAAACTTTATGTCTTGCTTCACGTTTCAATACTCATTTTTTACTACACTAATTTGCATGCATTTCTACATTTTAAAAAGCTATTCTTAGAGTTAGCATCTGGGCATGTTTTATTCCCGACTCCCAGAAAGCAGAAGTGCTGTCTTCTACTTCTTTACTTATCTAGATAGTATTTTGTCCAATGTCATGCTGTGGTCAGTGGTTAATGAATCCTGTTACTAAGAAAGAAGCTAGAAGACCACAACAAAATCTAGAGGCCAGCATGTCTTTATCTTCCGAACCTACTTAAAATCAACATCTGGCTATGTTAACGGAATTGCCCAAAGGGAAAGACCACAAGGGAAAATCTGGACCTCCCTCCCTCCCACATCCCTCCAGACACGCGTGCGCACACACACACACACACACGCGCGCTGCCTTTGGGCAGATGGAGTTCACATGAGCAAGGACAGATGGTTGATGGTCTGTTTATAAGACAGTTGAAAAAAAAGCCGACTAATGCTCATCTTTGCCCTAAATCTGTGGGTGACCATTTCTTCCTTATGGGACTTGGGTCCCTTGGTTGTAGATCAAACCACTTTATAGCTATGGGACCCAGACTTAGCCGTTATTCCCTTTGATCCTCTCCAGTACCTCTCTACCAAATCGGCCCAAGGCCTGGCACACAGTAGGTGTTTAGGATATGTTGTCTGAGGTTGAGCCCCCCGCCGACTCCCAGCAAGTCCTTCCCAGTGAACCAAATGCCCATCAGCCGCTACTCCTTGGCATTTTAAATTTGTATCAAACAGGCTGCTTTGGTTAAAGCAACAAAACCCAACTCCGACTAACTTAACTCCTCTTATATTACAAGGATGCTGGAGTGCTCACCAAATGGACAAGGGTCTGGAGAACCAGGCTTGAAGAGCACAGGATCCAGGAAGGAAACCAGGGGGCTGCTCTAGCGATGTGCTTTTTACACAGTCAGCAACATCACTGCCCCCCACCCACCTGGAAAGAGTCAATATCCCCGGAGTGAGGTGTCTAGAAGCAGGGGATTTCAGAGTGGGTGGGCAGGGCACCTTGATTTGCTACCTACATGCAATGGGAGAGAGGAACTTTCCCAAAAGGAAATTTGTGTGCCCCTGGAGAGGAGGAATGGATGCTGGGCAGCAGGAGAGTGACAAATGCCCCCTACAAGTTTTTTAGCTGGACATGTCTTTGGTTCAAAAGGCTTTTTCAGTGCCCCTGACATTCCACAGCCCCCATCAAATCACAGTATTCCCTCTAGTTCTTCCAAAGTCTCCTCTTTCTTTCTGTCACTGTTCCCTGAAACCTGGTCCCAACTCTTAGTATTTCACATCGTTCTCAAATGTATCTATTAATACTTTAAAGCCTCTTCAGAAAAGCTTCACCTATAATACAACATAGATCAGAAATAGGCAACCTACTTGCTCAAGCGTTGTTTTTTTTTTCCTCACACACCCATCTTTCTAAAAGCTAATTTCATAAGAAAAGAAAAAAAAGAGTTTGTGTTATTTTCTTTAAAGGAGACATCTAGCAAAGTAGAGTTTTTATGACTCCTGGTCAATGATCTTTATTGGTCTTAGAGTAGAATAGGACATTTTACGCAGCCCATCATTTTGCCCCCACTATCTTTGTGAGTTAAAATTCACATAACATGGAATTAACCGTCTTAAAGTATACAATTCAGTGCCATTTAGTATATTAACAACATTGTGCAATCATCACCTTTACCTAGTTTCAGAACATTTCATCACTCCACAAGGAAACCCTATATGCGTTAAGCAATCACTCTCCATTCTCCCCTTCCCCCAGCCCTGGGCAACCATTCATCTGCTTTGTCTCTATGGATTTACATATTTGGGATATTTCATGTAAATGGAATCATACAACGTGTGACTTTTTGTCTTGTGATTTTTCACCTACATTACGTTTTTGAGGTTAATTCATGTTGTAGCCTGTGTCATTACTTCATTCCTTTTTATTTCATTTCATGGATATACCACATTTTGTTTATCCATTCATTTGTTGATGAACACTTGGATTGCTTCCACCTTGTGGCTATTATGAAGAGTGCTGATATGAACACTTGTGTACCAGTTTTTGATTGAATACCTGTTTCTAAATCTTTTGGGTATATACCAAGGAGTAGTATTTCTGGGTCATCTGGTAATTCCATGCTGAACTTTTTGAGGAACCTCCAAACAGTTTTCCATAGCAGCTGAAACATTTTACATTCCCACCAACAACGTACAAGGGTTCCAATTTCTCCACATCCTTGCCAACACCTGTTATTTTCCATTAGAAGAATTATTACTGCTGTCCTAGTGGGTATGAAGCGGCATCTCTTGTGGTTTGATCTGCATTTCCCTAATAATTAATGACATTGAACAGCCCTACCATTTTGACTCTAGGCTATTTTCTTCCACTCTATCTCTACTTCTATCTCTGTCTGTGATACTGATCACAATTTAAAAGATGAACCAGTTGATAAATAAATGTATACTGGACGTCCCTGGTGGCACAGTGGTTAAGAATCCACCTGCCAATGCAGGGGACATGGGTTCGAACCCTGGTCCAGGAAGATCCCACATGCTGCGGAGCAGCTAAACCCATCCGCCACTACTGAGCCTGTGTGCCACAACTACTGAAGCCCGCGCGCCTAGAGCCCAAGCTCCGCAACAAGAGAAGCCACTGCAATGAGAAGCTCGTGCACAGCAATGAATAGTAGCCCTCGCTCGCCGAAACTAGAGAAAGCCCACGCGCAGCAACAAAGACCCAAGGCAGTTATAAATAAATAAATAAAATTTAAAAAGTAAATAAATAAAATAAAATAAATGTACACTATTAGCCTCCTGTTCACAACGGCTACTACTATTCGAAAGAATCGAATCAGAATAAAATTGGTAACAGTTAAAACGGCATGTGGTATAATCTAGTATTGCCTAAATTTTGACAAAAGAATCCAGTTTT
The DNA here is from genome assembly GCF_964165515.1 of Mesoplodon bidens. Taxonomy (NCBI): domain Eukaryota; kingdom Metazoa; phylum Chordata; class Mammalia; order Artiodactyla; family Ziphiidae; genus Mesoplodon; species Mesoplodon bidens. The sequence goes on from NC_138178.1 coordinate 38,382,498, forward strand.
CATAAAAGCATTTAGACTTGCAAAGTTTAACCTAGAGAATTGGTCTTGATGAAAAGGAGAGCCATAAGAGAACTTTCTACGGTCAGTAACATACAATACGATCAAAAACTGATTCCAAGCTTTGTAGCAAAAGTTAAATGGAAAATAAACCTGATGAAGATAAAATTTAACTGTATTATATTAAAAAAATCAACACGGAATCAAATTGGCTCAGTAGAATTTGTTCCTGAAAATAGTCTAAAACTCTTTAATGTTAGCACAACTCTAATGAAGATACTTGTATTTAAAACGTCCTTGGGTTCAACCTCTCCTGAGCCTTCTCCCAATGGGAGTGCAGGTGGTTAGAATTCAACTAGAGGTCCTCCTTCCCAGGCCAATCCAGACAAAAGACTGGGGACCAAGAAAGAAGGTGATATGAACTGAAAAGGAACCATGTGGAAGAGAAGATGCCCAGTGCAGGGTCCACTCAGGGGCTGTGGAGATCCGTGGGAGTCATCTGAGAAGTCTTGCTTCTCCTCTTTCACAAGGAAGTAATAGGGCTCAGGATTTCACAGAGAAAAAGGAAACAGGAGGGAAGGGTTACCATGCTCTAATTATCTGCAAGAATGAGTTGAGATACATGTGAAGACAAAGGCCGCTGGAACCTTACTAGAGCAAAGAAATATCACCTGGACTGAAACCTAGGGCCTCTCCCTTCGTGACTTTGGGCACATTACAGATGTTCCCCAAGCCCTTTACCAAAGGAAGTCAGGAGCATCTGAGGTACTAGTCATGGTTCCATCACCATGATTTATTTACCTCCTTCGTTGAACACAGAACATTTTATTTACTTATAGCACTTCACAATTTTTCAAAGTCCTTTCTGTATGGGATTTCATTTGCTTTTTTAAAAAACTATTTATTTTTATTTTTTAAATTAATTAAAATTTTAAATTAAAGTATAGTTGATTTACAATGTTGTGTTAGTTTCTGGTGTACAGCAAAGCGATTCAGTTATATACATATATACATACTCTGTTTCAGATTTGTTTCCATTATGGTTTATTATAGGATATTGAAGACAGCTCCCTGTGCTATACAGTAAGACCTTGTTGCTTTCATTTGCCTTTGATAACAAGTTTATGAAATGGGCAGCTGTTGTCAACCATGGGGACCCTGTGGCCCAGAGAGTGAAAGGCTTGGCCATGGTCACTTGTCACTCTGCTAATCAAGGGCAGAGAGAGTTAGGACTTCAACTGAGGCCTTGACCACTGCATCCAGTGCTTGTTTGAATGATAAAATAGGCGTGATGAGGAAAATAGATGCTTTCATTTTGGAGACTCCTATGACTCTATTAGTCGTCCTTTAAAAATATTAGTTACCTAGAACCAGTGTAAATGAGGCTTAACGTATCTTAAATAGTCAACGGCCAGCCTCTAGCTTTAAAAATACGTCAAATTAGCAAATGTGTATTCCAGAGTTGTCTGTTTTTAAGGCTATGGCTGACCAGGGGCTTCTCAGCAACACGGGGAGCCCTGGGAGGTTACTCCTGATACAAATCTGCTGTTGAGTTGGAAGTTGGCAACACACAGGAGAAAGGACACTCAGACCACGACCTGGGCCTCCAGCAAGCACAATAGTCATGACAAAGGGGTCATTCGGGAGTTACCCCTTCTCCTGTTTTAACCTTGCTCTCTCCTCCTCAGGGTCATTCTGTTAGTGTAGTGGTGCCACGTTTCACCCGTAGCCTGATCCTCAAGTTAAAAGGTCAAGCTATCAACTATAGTCAAATCACCCCCCAGAACACCCTTCAGGAAGGAACACACTGTCTGTAAGCGGAGCCCAGGTAGCTCTTGTCCAGTGCTGGGCAGATGGCTGGGACTGCACTAACACAGATGGCACTGGTGGCCTGAGGTTAGGGCTGTGTTGTGAAATAAAAACCCCCAAATCTTTGACTTCCCTGGTGGCACAGTGGTTAAGAATCCGCCTGCCAATGCTGGGGACAAGGGTTCGATCCCTGGTCCAGGAAGATCCCACATGCCACGGAGCAACTAAGCCTGTGCACCACAACTACTGAGCCCATGTGCCACAACTACTGAAGCCCATGTGCTCTAGGGCCTGCGTGCCGCAACTACTGAGCCTGTGTGCTGCAAATACTGAAGCCCGTGCACCTAGAGCCCGTGCTCCGCAACAAGAGAAGCCACCGCAATGAGAAGCCTGCGCACCGCAACGAAGAGTAGCCCCCACTCGCCGCAACTAGAGAAAGCCCGCACACAGCAACGAAGACCCAACGCAGCCAAAAATAAATAAAGTAAAATAAATAAATTTTTAAAAAACCCCTCAAATCTTTAAATGAGAGGATGCAGCACGATGCTCCCTCTCGCAGGAGAGGCACACAGGCCCTGGCACTACCAGCGGGGATGTGAGGTTCCTAGCTCACACACCATGGGGCCTGCACTTGTCTGAGTGGAGAGGCCGGTTGAGGGGCCAGCACAAAGGAAGTGTGTGTGTGTGTGTGTGTGTGTGTGTGTCTTTCTTGGTGTAAAGACTTGGATCTATACAAGTTAAGTCACATATGATACAACTCCACTGAAGACTAGAAAGAATATCAGGATAATAATTAAATATTGTAATGTTAAAAAAAGTAGTAATTTAATTTATCCCTGGCCTAAATTCCAGGCCCTGGGCAGAAGAAGGAACACCCAGTGCAGAGCCATCTGTCTGCAGGATTCCCCCAGACATCCACAGCTACCTCCGGGATTCACCTAGAACTCACTCTTGAGGTTTAGTAGGTCATCCAGCGAAATGAGCAGCCACCTTCTCAAGGGCTGGTGACTTTCGAATGTCAGCGTCTGGGAACTCAGCACTTGACTGGAAGCCCAACCAGCCCATGGCCCTGACTTTGTTCCCAACACAGAGGTTCGCTCCAGAGACACGGGTCTGCCCTCGGCTTCCCTCTCCTTCAGCAAAGCCCAAGCCCAAGGGACACTTCAGTGATGGGGCAGAAAGCAGAGGGGTCACATCATCCTGGAAAGCCCTCCCAAGGGAAAAGCGCCCTTTGCGTCGGCCCCACAGAGCACTGCCTCACAGCTGCTCCTGTTTCTCTCCTGAGAACCTCACTTTCAAGTGGCTGATAATGTCTTTCCCTGGGTTTGAGCCAAGACGCCGGCCAAGGGTCAGAGCAGGTGCTGGGACTCTTTAGGAGACAAGGGCTCAGGACATTTCCTCAGCTTCCCCAGAGAATGCCCTTCTCAGCAGGCCCTCCACTCTGCTCAAAGCACAGCCTCAGGTAAAGAAAAACAAATTTTCCATTTCAGGAAAAATATTTGTCCACTGAGAAGAGATTTACTCAGACCAAGAGATTTGTTTGGAGAGTGACCACATGGACGAGGAATGCCTCTAGGAACACGTGGCTGGCATCTGGGACCAAACCAGAGACATTATCGGGACTGGGCTGGCCTCTGCCTATGTTTTCTTTTGGCTCTTACATGTTGAGTCAATCAAATTCAGAGATTAGCGAGACACAGTGCCTGACCTTGTAGGGTTCACAACCTGGGGGTGGAAGCGCATGAGGGGAACACAGACAACTACTGTCACAGAGAGGAGGAGTGGGCAATGGGGGCAGAAAGGCAGGATGGGAGGATGGTATGGGGAGACAATCACGAGGCTGAGAAGCACCGGTTTAACTCAGTACATGATGGGGAGTGTTAAGGACTGAATGTTTGTGTCCCCCCAACATCCACATATTGAAGCCCTACCCGCCACCCTGCATGTGATGATATTTCGAGGTGGGATCTTTGGGACATAATCAGGCTTAGAAGAAGTCATGAGGGTGGAGCCCCCGTGATGGGACTGGTGCCCTTATAAGAAGAAGATGAGAGACCAGAGCTCTCTCTTTCTCTCTCTCTCTCCACCATGCAAGGACACAGTGAGAAGGTGGCCATCTGCAAAGCCAGGAAGAGGGCCCTCACCAGGAAACAAACCTGCTAGCACCTTGATCTTAGACTTTCCAGCCTCTGGAACTTTGAAAAATAAGTATCTGTTGTTTAAGCATCCCAGTCTACTGTATTTTGTTATAGCAGCCTGAGCTGACTAAGATGGGAGTCTAAGGTTCTCAGAGTGGGCAAGTTTCTGAGCATCCAACCTCTGAGTCAAGGACTGGGCTGGTCACATCTCTCAATCTTCACAATACCTCTGAGCGACGATATCTCCCCCCACTTTACAGATGAGAAAAGTAGAGTCTTGACTTGCTTGATATCACAAAGTCAGGATTAGAGGACAGATCTCTGATGTCTGTCCAGAGCTTTTCTTACCACGCCACACTCGAGACTCATCAACTCCCTCAACTACAAGTTAGAACAACAATTAAACATTTTTGTGCCTGCTCTTTTCTGTCTGATCAACTGGCAGAATGTTATATTAAATCATGTTTTTCCAAATTGATAATTGAATTTGTTGGAACTTCTCTTTGGTGTTCTTCACATACATTAAACAAAAAAACATTTCTTTGATTTTACATGTTTTTCACAACTGTAACCATCTTCTTTAGATTAGTGAAGTTTTTTTCTGCAGGAGATCCATCTGGAGGGTAATTAATTTGCATATTCACATTGATTATTTCAAGATGGGGCCAGAATGTTAACTCATACTGAATAGCTCCCCAAAGATAATGAGACCCAGAAGAGTGATCATAAAGAGGCTAGAGGTACTTCTGGAAAGGCAAGAGATGTCTGGTTTGGGGAAGCATTTTTACCTACTTTAATGAGTGAGAATAAATTAATCAGGACAAGGATCAGTGGGGCAGGGGGTTGGGGTGGGGGGAACACTGGGAACAGAGCTTTGTGGCAGCTCTGGAAGTCAGAAAATTAACTTCTGCCTTCGTGTGTGTGTGTGTGTGTGTGTGTGTGTGTGTGTGTGGACAAGCCTGTGTCCCCACAGAGGAGGTGAGGAAGCAGGGAAGGGGCAGAACTCTTTAGAGTTAGGGGGACAGTTTGTAGATACTTATCCTGGATCCTGAACTGCCAGAGCCTCCCCTTCATAGACCTTGAACCCAGGACTCTTGCTGCTCCTACCAAGATCCCTTTGGTTCCCTTCATGGCCTCTCTTCCCCTATCCAGCCTGGTTGGCCTGAAGCCAGCTGGTCTTTTGTGTGCCTACAACACTGGGCCTCACCCTTCTCCACTAGGACACAGCCCCCTGGAAGCCCCTTCTTTGCAGGAGGCCCAGATGTGGAGGCGACCCTGCACCACATGACACCAATCCTGCTGGGGAGGCAAGGCTGAGGCTGGGAAAGGACTTCATCATTTTAGCTTTGGAAACAAACATCTTGGGCCTTTTATCTCAAAATGTCAAGTGGCATATTCAGCTTCCCCAACACCCATTAATAGGCTCATCAGAAATACGATTTGGGGGATTTCCCTGGCGGTCCAGTGGTTAAGGACTCGCCTTCCAATGCAGGGGGTACGGGTTCGATCCCTGGCTAGGGAGCTAAGATCCCACGTGCCTCGCAGCCAAAAAACTAAAACATAAAAGAGAAGCAATACTGTAACAAATTCAATAAAGACTGTAAAAATGGTCCACATCAAAAAAAAAAAAAAAGAAAAAGAAAGAAAGAAATACGCTTTGAGCACAGCATTTTCCCCACTGGGGGCAAATAGTTCTTCCCCACTGGGGGCAAAAACAGTTCTTCACAGCTGTCACACATTACATTTTCAAAACTGCTGTTGTTAGATGCTCTATTCCTGAATTGCAGGATGATGCACAGGAAAATTCCAGTGCAGAGAGGGTTGTTTCTGCCTGAAATGACCAAAAGTGGCCTAAGGAAATGAGAGAAATCAGCTTCTATTCCTGAGACTGGTTTCTAAATAAATACAGGACACTGGCCCATCTACGACCCATTGTGTACCTTGTGCAAGCCATGAAACGCGTATGTTAGCAAGAACAAGTATATGAGTGACAATAAAACCACTTAAAAAGAAACCACACATTTTTTTGCTCTGAGGAAAAATAAACTCAATTTTAAAGTTCAAAGAAAACCAGTTAAAACCCCTCAGAACTGCATTCATACGTTAAAGGTCTCTGATCCCATTAACTTCCTGCATATTTTTTTGTTTGTTTGTTTTTTGGCCGCACCATGAAGCATGCAGGATCTTAGTTCCCTGACCAGGGATTGAACCCGCGCCCCTTGCAGTGGAAGCGTGGAGTCTTAACCACTGGACCACCAGAGAAGTCCCAATCTTCCTGCACATTTAGCTCTGGTCACAGTACTCTGTATACAGAAGGGAGGAAGCACAGTCCTCTCTCCTCATGTATATCTCAACCTGGTTTGGACACTATGCTCTAAGTGGGCTCGTAGTTTATTACGAGGCTCCAGGGTTCCACCGACAAATACCATACATTAAAGAACTAGTCCTGCAAAGACCCAGTCAAATATTAGTTACCTAACTAGGGGACTACATCGCAGCTCCTGGAGTCTGGCACTCAAGATGCTAAACTGTTCCCCCGCCTCACCTTTCTTATCGCTAAATCATGGATTTGAAAAAACTGCCTCTGCTGACCAGACAGGGCGCATGGTGATGCACAGCACACAGAATACCTTCGTTTTGTCCCTGTCTCCCCTCTCAGCCCTCTCCTGTCTAGAGGACACGCAGAGAAATGTCAGTGGTCTGCTCTTTGCCCAACCCTTTTTGGCCACGTCTCAGGCCAAGATCACCTCAAAAATCTATTCCAGGGCTAGGCAGGAAGATAAGAGCTGAAATATCACATCGTATCTGCTACTGTTCCTAGTGTGGGAGGAACTGGAATAGCTACATGTGAGGTTCCTGGATTATCTACGTGGAATGCCCCTTTTAAGAACACTTTAATCAAGAGATTACTGTAAGAATTAAAATGTTAGCATTCAACATGGGCACATATCTTGCCTTTCTTTGATATGCAGAAAAATAATTCACAAAATGGCAAACAATGACGTTAGAAAAAAGATGTGTTCTTAGAATAGTTAATTAAAAACATGCTTCTATTGTCAGTAATTATATATCTCCTTACTACTGCCCCACACTCAAAACCTGGCTCTGTTCTTGTTCCCAGGGAGTTCACAGTCATGGGAAGGGGATCAGAAGGAAAGTGGATAAAGCTCTTTAGGGCTCAGAAGACTGGAACAAACGAGCTTGCGTTGGAAAACTCAGCCTCGCAAATATGCCAGTTCTCCCTAAATTATCTATAAATGTCACAGAGACACAGTAAAAATAACAGGATTTTTATATTTGGAATTAAACAAGCATTCTAAAGTTCATATGGAAAAACGAACGAGCTGTAATAGTCAAGGAAATTATGAAAAAGAAGATAGTGAGGGGTAGCAGCACCAACCCCACTGCCCAGAGTAAAACATATTAAAAAGCTACAAATCTGCTTAATGGTATATATTCAGGATTATCACCAGAATGGAACAGACTGGAAATATGTCTAAATGCATCCAGGAAACTTAGCAGGAGAAAAAGGTGGTGTTTCAATAAATGGGGTAAAGATGACTTGTTCAATAAGTGGCGTTGGGCAAAGGGTAGCCATCTAGAAAAAAATGAAGTCGGAGCTACACTTCACACCAGGACAAATTCCAGAGAGATTCAACATTTCAAAGTAAAAAATGAAAGCATATATGTGCCAAAAGAAAGTTTGGTGTTTTTTAAAAATAATTGTACAATGAAGAAGACCTTTCAAAGGAAAACAGAAATCCCAGAAGCCAAAAGAAACGATCCAACGATTTGACTATGCAAACGTTTAAAAAAAATTCTGCATGGCAAATACCACCATGAGCAAAGTCACAAGACAAATGACAAACCGAGAACAAATATTTGCAACTCATACCACAAAGGGCTAATCTCCCTAGTACTTAAAGAGCTCTCTCAGGTGATTCTGAAAAGACCAATGACCATCAGAAAATCGGGCAGGGGCTACCAATAGGAGGTTAATAGAAAAGGAAATAAAAACAGTTCCTAAATATAAAAAAGATGCACAGCCTCTTTGATAAAAGAAATACAAATTAAAACCACAGGAAGAAAACACTTTTTGCTTATCAGATTGGCAGATATAAAAAAGTAGGAGGGCTTCCCTGGTGGCGCAGTGGTTGAGAGTCCGCCTGCCGATGCAGGGGACACGGGTTCGTGCCCCTATCCCGGAAGATCCCACATGCCGCGCAGCGGCTGGGCCCACGAGCCATGGCCGTGGAGCCTGTGTGTCCGGAGCCTGTGCTCCGCAACGGGAGAGGCCACAGCAGTGAGAGGCCCGCGTACAGCAAAAAAAAAAAAAAAAAAGTAGGAGAACCCCTTCTGTTAGCAAGGTTTGGGAGAAACAGCACTTTCATACTTTCGGTGCTTGTGGGGATAGCCCTGAGGGCATTAGCTAACACAATTTTCCACGCGCATCCTCTTTGACCCAGCAATTCTACTTCCAGGAGTTTATCCTACACAGACACATGTGCATCATGATGTAAATGTAAAATTATCTGTTGCAGCATTGTGAAAGCAAAAGGTTGGAAATAAATGAAACCTCCCTCTAGCAGACTAATTAAACAAATGATGGCCCATTGTGGAATACTAAGAAGTCAAGACATATGTGGAGGAAGCTCTTCCTACATTCATATGGGAGAATCCCTCGGTGGTATTTCATGAAGAAAAGCAAAATGCAGAAGAGTATACAGATACTACCGTGTGTGTGTGTGTGTGTGTGTGTGTGTGTGTGTGTAATTGTTTTCGGAAAAATAGTCAAGAAACTGGAAACATTGGTTGAAGGGAAACATTTGTTGATGATGTCTGGGGGAATCTTTTCATGGGAGTGTAACCTGTCTTTTAAAAATAAATATACATATAAGCTATCCAGGAGTTGAGGATGTTTATGATATGTGTAACTATAATAAATTTACTCTGATAAACCTCAGAGCCTACAAGGGCAACACTGAAGGACAGAACAAGGTCATAGACTCTGCTGGTTGATGAGCGAACTACTGGCAAATGCAGACACTGCTTCTTGAGCAGAAATGTAAAAGGAAGGAAATGATGCAGCTGCCTGGAGCTTTCAATAAGAGGAACGCAGTTCCAAAAGGCTGAAAGAAGCCACTGTTGAAGGCTGTGGTTTAGCCCTGTTGAAATGGCAGCCCTTTGCTATGACATGAGAACAGAAAAATATTTCCTCAAATAGTCAACGACTCCACCCTTGTGAAAACTCACGGCAACTTAGGCACCAAACCTTCATACTTGTCCATACGACAAGAGAGCATCACAAAATCATACAGATAAGCATATTCTAGAAAGTTCTGCTAAAGCAAAGCACATCTCTCTTTACACATGAAGGACAGATTCAAAAGACAACGGCTGGTGTCACTGCTTATACCTATTATTAGCAATGAACTACGAACGACTTTCAAAACTATGAAGGATGAAACGTATATTCAGAGTCCTCAGTTTTATTTCATATCAATCTGAAACAGCTAGAAGAAATCAAAAATTTAAATATCATCAAAAAAACAAAATAAAAATCATCTATATCCTCACAACCCTTATGAAACTATTTTCACTTTTGTTTCCTTTTTACCTGTATCTACTTGAATATAGAGTATTGATATAGTTATAATATTGGTATATCAATATGTAGATATATAATTCTGTCCTCTGCTTTTTTCACTTATTCCCTGTTTTTACATATAGTTATAATACTAAGTTCTGGATGACTGCACAAAATTCTAACCTGTTTATTAGCTATAGTTTAGAGAGCAAACATTTATCTGGCACCTTCTATGGACACATTACATAATGTAATTTACCCCTCACAGCAACATGTATTATCAGGACCTCTTTTTACACACCAGGAAATAGTGTCTAAAGATCCAGCAGGCAGTCGACCTTGCATTTGAACTCCACATCTCTGACCTGATACCCACGTTCTTCCCCCTGCGTTATACTGCTGCTGCCTCCATTGAGGATCCTTTTGTTCCCAAAGTTTATTATTACAATAAACAGTGCTGGTAGAATATCTTTCCACATCTCATTTTTACCTTTCTAGAATTTTTTTCATTTTTTTCAACACAGTAAAAAAGTCCAGCAAGATGCCTCCCTACCCTTCTCCACTCCCAATTCCTGCTTCTGAAAGACAAGTATTTCAATTCTGTTGTTTGTCCCTACTCTTTTATACCTCCCCTAAAACATGCATTTTCTCCACCACCCCACCCATTCTTTTCAATATTGTTATAGCAACACGTTTGAATTAATTTTCAGCATTTATATTATAACTATGTAAATATCAGTCACAACTAAGTCACATATTGTATTTTTCTTGTAGGACTCTTCATTTTCCCTCAGGTTACCACTTTTATCTTTTCCTCATTAGCTTAGTTTTCTTTGCACCAATCACCAACTTATTTCCAAACTCTAAAGGACCCCATAAGTCACTGGACAGTCAAAGACATCAGACAATCACCTGTTTTGCTTGATCCTGGAGACACTGCTCAAGGACCCCTCTGTGCCTGCTCCCTCTGGAAGGGCTCCCCTTCCCCCCATCCTGCGAGGCCCCTTTGCCTCTCTCCTGTGTTGTGGACCCCATGGCCACTATTCCTTGGCTAACTTCCTTCTTTTGGTAGAAGTCGGCTTCCACTAGCTTCTTGAGAAAAAGTAAATTGGAAAAAAAACTTTTTGAGACCAACTCTCCATATCTGAAAATGTCTTTATTTTACCCTCACAGTAGGTTTAGTTTGTCTGGTACATAAGTCCAAGTTAGAAACCGTTTTACCTCAGGATCTTGAAGGCCTTGCTCTACTGTCCTCCAGCTTCTAGTCTGCCATTGAGATCTGGTGTCATTCTGATGCCTGGCCCTTGTGTGTGCTCTATTTCCTTACTTTCCACAAGTTTTTGGGATCTTGCTTTAGTGCCAATGTTCCAAAATTTCACAAGAGCCTTGATTAGGTCTTTTTCATTCTCTGGGCTAGGATTTCAGAAGCTCTTTCAATCTGGAGTTTTCAGGTCCTATACTTATGGGATAGCTATTGGGATACTTCTTTGATAATTTCTTCCCCTTCACTTTCTCTAGCCTCTTTCTGGAACTAAGACAATTTGGATATTGGATTTCTTGGACTGAGCCTCTAATATCTCTTCCACTTTTCTTTGTTATTTTTGTTGTTACTGTTATTAATATTAAGTTATAAGGACTTCTTATTCTACCTTCTGGAAGAGATCTTCATTTAATCTTCTAATCTCTTTATTTATCTTCTCCATTTGTGCTCCAAAAGTTCTTCCTGTTCTCTGAACGATGCAATTCTTCTTGCCACAAGGATGTACATCTTCTCTTCCCTCTGAGTATGCTCATGACAGGTTTTCTCCAGTTTACTTTGGTTCCCTCCATTGTGTTTCCTCCCCTTCCTTTCATCTGCTTGCTTTATATCTTTGCCTTTCATGTTCAAGGCTTTCCTTACATGTCCAGCAACTCTTGGTGGTCTGCTCCTATGGCAGGAGAGTTGATGCCCAGCTATCTGTCTACATAGGCTGGGCCTGTCCATCTGTGGGCTCCAGCCGCTCTGCTAGAGGACTCCCAAATAGCAGTCTTTGGGACTTTTTCCTTGGGAAGGTTAGTTTCCCCAGATGGGAGTCCTTCCATCTCCTTGGGGAACCTGGTCATGCCTGGGACTTTCCACGCACAGACTCTGTGGCCTGGCGCTTCACTCCCACTCTCAGTGTGCCAGTCTCCTGCCAGGGCGGAGGCAGGGCAGTCACCTGGTTGTGTGGGATGGGAAGACAATGGGGGACCCTCCACCAGTCTTCGTGGTTTCAGACATCTTTCACACCCCATCCTCAGGGATGCCTCGTTCCTGAGCCTTCAAATCAGCCTGCCTCTTGCAGAGTTCTCACTCTGTAGGCTGGGGTTTCAGCTGTCTCTGCTCCTCTAAGTTAGTTTCTACTTGTCCATCTGCTTTCCACTCATCTGCTCCCCTCTCCTATCCTATTCTCTATGTTCTTGAGAATTTGTGCCTTTTTTCCCCTTGTTATCATTTTAGTGGGGATTCAAGAAGAGGTGAAGATAAACATGTGTTCGATCTGCCACTGTTAATCAAGCCTGTTAGCTTTTCTCTTTGTTTACATGATTTCTTTGTGTTGAATTCATAGCAGTGGAATCAACATTTTTGCTCCTTTATTTATGATCTGTGTCTTTATGTATTTGCTCAGTAAACATTTATGGAGCACCTAGTGTGTGCTGGACATGATCCTGGGCAGTGAGGACACATGGCAGAGAGAAAACAACAAGGACTAAGGAGTCAAGACAGACCAGGGTCCAATCTCAGTTCTTACAGCTCTGCACCTTTGGGCAAGTCAATTCACCTTGTTGAGTTGCATTTACTTATTAGTTAAAAACTGGAGGATAGAGGTGATGAATAATAACACCCATTTTGGAGGGTTCTTCTACAGATGAAATAAAATATATTGAAATCACTGAACTTGGTGGATAGTAGCCACTCAAGAGACAAGGGTATTTGTTATTTTTGTTGTTATTGCTGTTAATAGTAAGTTATTTCATAATTTATCATGGAATACCAACTAGTAAATAATTTTAATGCAGATGAATGTAAATTCTATAATGGAAGTCCCAGAGGCTGTGAGATAACCAACAACTCACTCCAAGTGTGGAGGAGGATAACCAGGAAGGCTTCCTCATAGAGGTGGTATCTGTGTTCTCTCAAATAAGGAGTCTGTGTAAAGGTATGGAAGGATTCCAGGCAGAAGGAATGACAAGTGTAAGACACAGGCCGGAGAGAACACAGGGTATCAGGAAATGTGGGGTGATTTGATGTGTCAGGAACACAAGGCATGTGGGTGGGAGAGAAGAAGCAAGGCTGATGCTGGACCTCACCCCACAGGTGGCTTAGAGCAGGGGCATGACATGACCAGATTTGTGCTTTAGAAGACAACTTGGAGGCCTGCAAGGTGGTTAGAAGGGTAGAGAATAGATGTGCAGCTATGGGATCAGTCCAAGCAAGACCTGATGATGCCCTGAACTGAGGCAGAAGCAATGGGATGGTGCGGAGAGACAGACTGTGGAGGTTGAGCTGATAGGAGTCAGCGGCTGTAGCCACCATCATACTCCCTCCTCCTGGATACAGGGTGAGTCTGCGTGCCTGAAGTTAGGTGTGGCCATAAGCCCTGCTTTAACCAACGAAATGGAAAAGAAAATGACTGAGGGTCCCTTCTGGGTAGCAGTGAGTTGTCTCAGCCCTTTTCCCACCTCCGTGGTGGCCATGGAAGCACACATGGAGATGACACCTCCAGCAGCTGGGGTCCTAGTGGGAATACAATCAGTAGAGCCCTCCTGCTGGTTAAAGTAAACATGTAGCAGGAGTGAGAAATAAATGTTTGTGGTTTTAAGACACTGAGATTTAGGGGTAATTAGTTACCACGGCACAAACTAGCCTATCTTGACTAATGCTGTGTCCAATTTAATTTCATATTGATCATATTGCCAGATTTTCCTCTGAGTATCCAACAATACTCCATTTTTAAAAGTTTCATTGCTACCAAGGCTGAACATTATTTGGTATTTATTACTAGTCTTTCCTCTTGTGGAAATTACCTAGTCATATCCTTTACCCACTTATCCACTGAGGTCTTAGAGATGTCCAAATATTCTTGTATGAACTTGGTGTACATGATGCCCTTTGTCATTTTTATAACTGATCTAGCTAATAATGTTAATATGAAAATAGCTACAATAAAGCAGCTATACTTACTGAAGCCTTACACATGCTAAGCGGCCTATAAACCGTTTCACATGCTGTCTCTTTTTATTCTCATACTGAACCTATGAAATAAGTGCTCTTATGCCCATTTTACGAATGAGGGAACAGACACTTAGCAAGGTGAAGTGGCCTGGCCAAGAGGGGCCAGAGCTGGCATTTAAGCCCAGGTGGTCTCACCACAGAGCCCGGGCTCCACATCTCCCTGCGCAACAGCTGCTAACTTCTCCCTCTGCCTGGCGCCCCGGCACTCACCTTCCGAATCTTGGGGAAGACCTTCATCCAATTTGACTTTCTCCTCTAGCTTCCTATTTTTTCCCCTTCCTTTCTTTCTCAGCTTTGGTTACCACACTCATTTTTTTTTTTTCCCTCAGTTTCTATGAGCCGACTTCTTTTCTGACCCTACTACTGAAAACTCATCCTCAAAAATCCCTGATTCTGGGACTTCCCTGGCGGTCCAATGGTTAAGACTCCATGCTTCCAATGCAGGGGACGCGGGTTCGATCCCTGGTCGGGGAACTAAGGTCCCACATGCCGCACGGTGCAGCCAAAAGATTTTTTAAAAAATCCCTTCCCCCCCCCCCATATCCTCAAGTCCATTCTCAAGTAGGTCTGTGTCTTTATTCCTGTTTTACCCCTAGGTTCTTCATGACATTTTTTTTTCTTAAATTCCATATATATGTGTTAGCATACGGTATTTGTCTTTCTCTTTCTGACTTACTTCACTCTGTATGACAGACTCTAGGTCTATCCACCTCATTACAAATAGCTCAATTTCATTTCTGTTTACGGCTGAGTAATATTCCATTGTATATATGTGCCACATCTTCTTTATCCATTCATCTGATGATGGACACTTAGGTTGTTTCCATCTCCGGGCTATTGTAAATAGAGCTGCAATGAATTATACTCCAATAAAGTTGTAAAAAAAAAAAATCCCTGATTCTTTCTGGCCGAGCTCCAAGGCCCTTGGTCAGCCCTCATTCTTCCTCACTTTCTGTGGTTTCTGACACTGTCTCCTGCCATGCCTTCCTTCTCTGGCTTCTATGGCAGCCGGGGCTCCTGGTTCTCCTCTAACCTTTCTGACTGCCTACCTCTGGCTTGCTCACTGGCTCTTCCTCCCACCCTCACCTGCCATAGCCATCGGTCCTCAGCTCTCTCTGCCCCTCTGTCTTTCTCCCCCCCCCCCACCCCGCACCGGCAGCCGCTCTGGGATCCGCATGTCGGGCCTTAAGCTCACACCTAAGCCACACCATTGCCACATTTGCACCTGGGCACAGGTACATCCCACAGACTGCCCCAAACTAAACAGCTTTCCCTAAGAAAGCAGCTTCCCTACTGGACTTCTCTATTTCTGTCAGTGATTCTATTCTTCTCTTAACTGCTCAGTAACCTCTGCATTTTCTGTGATTCAGCCCTTCCCACCAATGCCCAAGGCCATTCCATTATCCACCAACATTTGACTGATTGATTCTATTGATTCTACCTTGAAAGGCATCTGGAATTTGTCCCGTCCTTCCCTTTCCTACCACCACTAGTGGTCGTGGGATCAAGTCCAAACACCTCCTTTCTGGGAATTTGAGACTCCATGTGATCTGACCTCCTCTTTCTCCCCTGAAGACCTGGGGCTCTCTGCTGTAATCAGACAGCTCTTGTCACACCAGATCATGGCATAGGGACCTGGCAAAGAGCTGGCCAGGAAGCAGCTATGGAGACTAGGCCAGTGATGGGGCCAAAGCACACTAGCAAACAAAATCAAGGACACAGTGAACAAAGGGCAGAGAGGGCGGCAGGTCCAAAGGCTACACAAAGAGCACCAAGGAGATGTTTGGGAATTGCAAGAGAGACGGTCAAAGTCCAGCCAAATGAAGATCCTGGAAGTGGGGCGACAGGAGCAGAGGGGTCGTGGGGTCAGGGCACAGCAGTGACAATGAGGAAACATGCCAAGTCGGTGAGGACTCCATCATCTTGTTACAGGCCAGCTGGCTGGGAGGCTAGCAGGACAAGGGGAGAGATGTGGGTGGGTGAAGAGTGCTGGCCCGGAGAGCAAAGTCGGTTTTCTACCGGAAGCGCTTGCTTAAAGGATGGATTTCACTGATTCATGCTCACACCAACCTCTCTGTCTTTTCTTCTTTCCAAACCAACTCATCTTCCAGGATCACACAAGACCTCAACATCCAAGCCACCATAGTGCCTTCTCCCTCTTTCTCTAAACTCCTTTATCACTTACCTGAATTACTCATTCTGACACTTAATCACCTGGGTTCCTACCAAAACTACCTAAAAACATTAGGGTGCTCTGACTCTGTGCAAAGCAGCAGCCATAGAGAATAAAGAAAATTTTAAGATGGTGTCTGTCCTTAAGCCTCTCAGAATACAGAAGAGAGATATACACACGGGAAGATATCATTTACATCCCTGTTGTTAGGTAGGAGCCAAAGGGACAGAAGAAGAGTGAAAGTCAGAGAATGCTGGAAGAACTAGGATATGGGGAGGCCTTGAGGGACGAAGAGGACTTTGATGTGCAGAGGAGATGGAAATACGAGAAAAAGGGTTCTGTGTGTGTGGGAGGGGACGAGTGTGGTATACACACAGAGAACAGACTGGAAGAGCAGGTTACTAAATATTAACTAACTTAAAAAAATACATATTTATGTATTCACTGAGAAGAGTCATCCTCTATTGAAATGCTAAGGAAGGAAAAGTCTGTACTGTTATGGCTTGGCAGATTTCAAGTTTAAAAAACATACATGGGGAATCCCCTGGTGGTTCAGTGGTTAAGACTCGGCTCTTTCACTGCCGTGGGCCTGGGTTCAATCCCAGGTCAGGGAACTAAGATCCCACAAGCCGTGTAGTGCGGCCAAAAAAATAAAAGAAAAAGAAAAAAGAAATAAAAAAACAAAAACAAAAACATGGAGTTTCTCACTTTATATTAATAAGGAATTACTGTTCAAGCTTTTGTTATCTGGCTGAAAACATCAGTTCCGGAGAAGTTGGTGCTGTGCACACGTCAACAGGAAAGTCAGGTTGGCTGGCAATGGCATTAGTACTCAGTGGAAACATGGAAAAATACACAACCTGCTGCTTCTTGTGGACCTCTCCATTCCCACAAGGCCAGAGACGGTTTGGGATCAACCACTGGACCTCCAGGCTAGGAGGTTTCCCAAATGCTCTGGATGATAGACTCTTAATGTCTACCTCAGTAATTAAGCCCTCCACCTTGACGCCAGGCACCCTTGCTGACCGAGAGTCCTCACTCTATGATTAGAAACGACATGGGGTGGAGATTTAGGGTGGTTCCCAAGCTGCCGCAAGGGCTGACTCATTTCCAGGGCTTGTGGTGACACTGCACCGCAGGCAGCCACCTTGGGCAGAGGAAGTGCTTGCTCTGAGGAGGACAAAGCCCTTGAGAGAGGGCACTGCTCAGCCTGGCAGACAGTTACTTGGGGTGGTAACAGGGATGGCATCTCATCCAATCACGTGAAACATCAATTCGTCAAGGATTACAGCTTTCTGTATGAGTAAAAGCTTTGCTTCCTAGAATTTCATGGAGGGGTAGATTTCCTTAGAAATGCAGGAGGATGCTTTCCTTGAGTTAACCACCAAGCAGATTCTGATCCTAAAACCCAGTCCCCCCAACAGACTCCATTTGCACAGAAGGTATCCTCGAGGCTGCTGCAGAGAACTGGGGGGTTCCAAAATTGGTCGCTTCACACACCGCTGCTTCAGACAAAGATGAAGTAAAACTGCAGTCAGCTCTTAACCCTCTACACCGCTGGATGGCAACAGGGGCAGTTAGAGTTTAGAAATCATACTTATTAACCCTCTAGAACACACTTGCAAAGTCAAATTGCTGTCTTAATTATACTTTACTAGTAAAGCAAATACTGCTTTGTAGTATCGAGTGTACTGTCATAGTGAAGGGAGCCGTGCCGTGGAGCAGGCAGACAAAAGGATTAGTTTGACATCAAAATTGGTAAGCACTAAATTCATAGGATCAGTAGAACATGAGAAACTGATAAAAGTTGGCTACACTTGGAAATTTTAGAGTTTCTAGCAAATGAGGCCCATTTCCTGCTCCTGGATATTGGACTGATTTTCAGTCAACTACATATTGAGAAGGACCGGAAATGTGGATCTGATCCCAGGCAAATCCTGTACAGTAAATTGGGTTTAGTTAAGTTGTTTAAGCAAAATTAAGGATGATTGGTGGACAAAGATGGTCGCTGGGGCCTAATCTGGGAAAGACTGAAAGACAGGGTGACTTGGCAATGGGACCGGCCTTGCACAGAGCAGAGGCCCACTTGCCCATCCATATGTGCTGGGTTTGACACTGTTGTGATGGAATCAACTGTAGCACATGCTTCTTTTGCCTTTTTGAAGGCATGGTAGAGCCCTGAAGAATAAACTCAGGCATGATGAACAGGGGGATAGATTGGTCATACGTTTTTGGAAACTGAAATTGACTGCTTTAAGGAGTGCACGGCACATGGGAGATGTGCTGCCTTCCATCTGAAATAAATCAAAGAAGTCTTGAATATTCTGGATTTGGAAGTTTTTAGATCTTTCAGCAATTCCTGCATGAAGGCCAGAGACTCTAACAAGAAGCTACAACCTGTACCAAGGTTAGAGAAAGTGGATGAATTTCTCCACAGGCTCAGCTTGCTCATCTTAATTCAATACAAGAGGCCTCAAACATGGTAGCACTTTCCTCCTGGCCTCTTGGATAAGTGACCTGCTAGGGCAGAGACAGTACAGGTGGGCGACATCCAAGAGTTAAATTACCTGACCCCTGGCGAACTGAACACCTACCCCTAATGCATACCCCCTTATAAAAACCTCATCATCTGATGGCAGAAGACAGTAACAGAGGGTGGCTAACGCACCCCCGTTTGTCTGGTACTTCCCTGGTTTTAGCGTCGAAAGTTCCATATTCTGGGAAACCTATCAGTCCCGGGAAAACCAGGATGTTTTGTCAGCCTAGTAACAGAGTACAGTAGCCAAGGTTTAACAACTCTCAACTTTCTCACCTTGACCGCTTTGGTTTGGGCCATGTCATCAGAAACAAGAAATTTTAAGATGAAGTCACCTGAGAACGTGTCCTCACTGAGGCTAACCATCAATAATCAGTCTCAACAGAGATGATTTTGAGTCTTTCATCTTTCAAGAACTCTCTTGCAATGTAAGTTTCCCAAAAATGTGCTTGAAGGTCTGATGCTTATATAATAAGCCCACCAGAGTGCTACAGATCCACTTATCAATTGTTAATGGTTTACCACAAGCATCTAAGGAAATATTTGCACAGTTCTTAAAATGGGTAAAATCAGGTCAATAGAATTAAGACTCTTGGCAATTAGGAGATTATCCTATAAAAAGGACAAAGCTTTAGTGTTCAGCCAAGGAGGAAAGGATCTAAATCTGATTTGGAATGTCTCTGGGAGCAAGAGGGAATTAAGAATTTAAGCCCAAGATAATCAAATTCTTTTCAACTTTAACTCACTATAAATAAGCAGTGCTGGCTCCAGAATTTCTATCCAGGAGGGGCCTAGGGGTGGCAATCTGACTGGAAGGGGATGTGTGAAGCTGCTTTTGCATGGTGTTTTATTTAAGACTGAGAAAACACCAATTGTCTATATCCAAGACCCTTGCCCTAGCTTCCCCTGTGACACTGCCACTGCAAATAGACAGTAAAATAAAAAGGAGGCAAGGAAGGAAATGGGAAGGGGAGTAGGAGTTTATATACGGAGTCCTTTGCTCTTTAGATTTGGAAAATAATTCCATATACTGCAGTATCAGAGAGATCTGAATTAGTGCTTTTCTGTTGAGTACTTCTAATTATTTAATATGTCCTTGGTACATGAGAACAAAAATAGTGTATCTTGCATATATATAGTATTTTTATATATAGAATCAGGCTTTTATTTGGGGTACATAAAAGAAAAATGAATATTACTGTTAGGAAGGGAATGTGTATGACTGCAACAGAGAGGGAATTGGTATTGCTTGAGAGAAGAAATAATTAGGAAGCACAGTTGTGCAGAAACCAATAACATTTTTTGTTTTTGTTTTTGTTTTTTGGTTGTGCCGTGTGGCATGCAGGATCTTAGTTCCCCGACCAGGGGTCGAACCTGTACTCCCTGCAGTGGAAGCTTGGAGTCTTAACCACCGGACTGCCAGGGAAGTCCCTAAAAATTTTGTTCACAATGAGAAAGTTTTTAAAAATGACCTTTTAAAAATACCTCCCAACAATAGAGTCTCAGAGAAGTAGGTCTTCAAATGTTCATTAACCAAGACTAACGGAGGACCACTGGAAACTAAAAGGAAACTAAAAATATGGACTAATTATGATGAGAACAACATTTCAATAGGATTCTTGTTTGGAGTTTGTACTCTTGGTGAGTGAGGAGAGAAACAGAAGATGAACCCATTACGATCCATGGAAAGGTCATGGGGTTTCTGCCATTCTCTTATCAGTGTCTGAAGCAGCTTCAAAGAGGAAATGCTCAGAAAGGGCACCATAGCATAGGTGAGTCAACTACTATTTTTGACTTGGTGTTGGAATGGGTGCGACCCTCTTCTTCAAGTTTCAGGTATCTCTCAAACTCACAGGGAATAATAACATCCAGTTATTAATACAGGTGGCAGCTGGTTGCAGAAGAAACCCGTTACTTTTTTGTCTCTGGGGAAGAAAGGACCCACAAACATGTGGCTGAGGTTTTGATCACACTGCTTCCCTTCTCCAGACCCTGTAGGGACTCACAGATGTCTCTTGCATCCAATAAAAACACCTCAGCTATCCGCTTTTAGGCTTGTCTATTAGCTAAGTGTTCCATCACATTCCTCCTAAATGCCTTCATCTTGCTATACCACGACCCATACTGACAGGCCTGCTAATGAGTGAAAAAGTAGAAGCCTGGCTTCCCACAGGGAGTATATACATTTTAATAGCAGGCTTCCAGAGATGGGGCACCTGCTTCCTGTCTTCGTTTTCTAACCAGGACCTGGTGATGGAAAATACAAGGGAAGGGCAGAGGCTGCAAACTGCCTTTCTGCATAGACCTGGGGTTGCCCTGACTTACATTAAGACCAAACAACCAATCTATCTTCTTTCAGAGACAGCATGGTGACTTCCTAATAAACAAAACTTGAACAGAGACGAAGGTACACCTGATTCCCTGGAGTGCTCCTGAGCAGCACTGATTGCATAAGCTGAAAACAGTGTGGCTTCTTTCGCCTGAGCACGTGGCATTCACCAAAATGGGAACATCCCTCATCTACACCTGTCTATGGAAAACGAGAGACAGAACAGCATTATACTTAAAGATTTGGCATTGCTAGGAATCCTGTTCTGTCTGGTCAAGAGTATGGCTCTTGATTTGGGGGTACATGTACTCCACTGATGAAGAAAAGAGACAGACAGATCCCTAAAGAACAAGATGAAATGTGCTAAATGGACACAGAAGCTACATGCTGGGGAAACACAGGTAGGAAGATGGAAGAGGGCCTCATTCTGGCTGAAGAGGAGTTGGAGGAAGTCAGGCAAAGTTTCTCAGAATTGAAGCTATTTAAAGTTTTTCTTACAGGGTAAGGAGGTATCTTGGTGGAGAGAGAAAGAAGGGATTTGGGGGAGCCAGGGATGAAAACCTAAGGGGCAGGCACTTAACGGGCAATGGGAGAACGCCATGAGTGGTAAGGCGGGCCAGGTAGGCTGGGGTCACACTGTAGCACCCTGGGTGCTGGCCTGCTTGAAGAACCCAACTCAAGTGGTATTGTGACAGAGTGGGGCAGAGGCAGGGAGGTGACTCGGGACACTCCTGTAAAGCACAAGGGAGTGGCAGTTACACAGATGAATATATATGCAAAAGGCCCTGAGCTGTATACTTAAGGTTTGTGTATTTTAATATATGTAAATGATAGCTCAAAAAAGTACTTAAAAAAAACAAAAGCCCACGGGATCCAGTGTCCCCTTGTCTTAGAGCAAGGGGAGTGGGAATAGTTAGGAGAGGGCAGATACACAAGAGAATCCTTCACTTTGGGTTCTTGCCCTTACCTTGTAGCCAGGGCTCCCCAACCCCAGGGTCCTTCCCACAGGAAACTCTTCCGGTGCTTGGTGACAATGCAGTGGTCCTAGACTCAGAGGATGTTAGTGCTGAAAGGGTACTGCAGGAAAGCTACCTGTTTCATTTTATTATTTTAATTTTAATTTTTTTTCTGGCTTAAGTAGCAGAAATTATCTCTCACAATTTTAGAGGCTGGAAGTCCAAGATCAAGGTGTAAGCCAATCTGATTCCTGGTGAGAGCTCTTTTCCTGGCTTGTAGAAGGCCACATTCTTGCTGTGTCCTTATATGGTAGAGACAGAGCATTGGTATCTCTTCCTTTTCTTACAAGGGCACTAATCCTATCATGAAGGCCCCACCCATATGACCTCATTTAACCCATATTATCTCTTAGAGGTCCATCTCCAAATATCATCACATCAGGAGTCAGGGCCTCAACATATAAATTTGGGGAGGGACACAATTCAGTCCATAGCACAACCCATTTCCCAAGCTACACTGGGATGGTTCAATGTGAGTTACAATGGGAAAAGAGGTAGTATACATAGCCAGAATAATGGGGTCAATCAGCCCTGCTTTTTTCATGCATTACAGTTAAAGAATTACCATCAGAAACACTCAACCTTTTCTTCATGGCTTAAAACTAGAGATATATGTAAAGCACAGCTCTAGAATGTTCCCCTCTTCATGGCTCTGTGACTTCTAGTCACTGAGTCATTCACCCCCAACAAACAGCTGGGGTATTAGAAGTCTATGTGGTGTCTGCCGCATGTATAAATAAAAAGAATATTGATGCTGTCTTGGGTAGTACTTTCCTATCATAGCTTCATGATGAGAAGTAGCTTTGTAAGACTGTTTCATTTTATACACAAGGAAACCAAGGATCAGAGGGCCTGTCACTTGGTCCAGGGTTCTGCAGCTAGTTTAGAAGATCTCAGTTTGTATCCTAATCTACATTTCAAATCAAGCCTTTATCTCTACACCACTGCTGCCAGCGGCCATTAGGAAATCTGAACGGTTGACATAATTCTGAAGCTGTTAAAAATCAAATATTAGAACATATGTAGCAGCGTGGATAAATGTCCATGGTATGCCAAGTGTTTTGTTTTGTTTTAATTTTTTGATTGCGCCGCAAGGTATGTGGGATCTCAGTTCCCCCACAGGGTATTGAACCTGCACCCACTGCATTGGAAGTGCAGACTCTTAATCACTGGACCACCAGGGAAGTTCCCAGGGAACACAAAGTGTTAAAGCAGGTTACCAAATGCTATATATGCCCCTAATTTTGTTGCGGGAGAGTATCTGCAGCAGAAAAAACCCCACAGGGGTGATGACCAAAGTAGTAATGATATGAATCTCTGAGGAGGAGACTTACAGATGATTTTTGTATGTTTCACTTTATTCTCCATTAAAAAAAATGAATATGCATTAAATTTTTTATTCGGGAAAAATAGAGATCTGTATCATCATCTACATTTTCTCATAATACTGATTTGAGCTTTTAGTTTGCTTGTTTCACTGAAAGCAAACACTTCTTGAGAACAAAAAAAAGGAATTGCTAGGTAAATATTAATCTGTTGCTAAGTGAACAAGAGACATATCATCCCATCTTAGAAAAGTTTTCTTCCAGACATTAAAAGGTTCACTTCTAATGTATCTTCAGATAGGTGATCTCAAAACAGATTTAAATGCTTCAGTGCCGAAAGGAGGGAAAAAAATCCCTATTCTCCTAACAGGTTTTCGATGTTCACCTTTCACCGACTTTTTTTTCTACACCAGAACAGCAAGAGACTATGTCCTGATTCCGGACATAAGTCATAATAACTGGCCACTTTCAGTCGGGGTTACTGATTAACACCATTAGCTTGTTGTAAATCAATTAACTGACATTTCTAGCCTAGATGATTGTTTGTGAAGGCTGCAGACAGGCTTCCTCTGGGAAAAAAATCTTCAAAGTCCCAGGAGAAGCATTTTTACCCATAACAGATATGTTTCCTGCCCTCAGCTTCAAATATATGGAAGGCTGTTACAAACACGCCACACAGAGAAAGAACATCAAGGCCACTGGCTTCTGACACTGATTAAAATAGAAAGAGGGTCATGCAGGAATCGGAAGGCCACTCTGGGGCCAGTCCTGCTAGAGACTCTTGTCGTGGGCTGGCCCCTCACTGCTCTCGGCTTCCTCTCTCTCACCTGTACCCTGAGAAAGGTTTTTGTCCCCCTCCCTGTGGATAGGAAGGAAGCCAGCTCTGGGGTCACAGACTTGGGTCCAGTCGCCGCCTCTGCTACTCCTCATTTCCCCATCCTTAAAATGAGAGGAAAAATGAATCCAACCTCAAAGTTGTTAAGAGGATTAAATGGCATAATGCCTATGAGAGATACTCAAAATTTTAAATGCAGTAATGTGGATGAGAGAGTAACGGGAAGACATTTGGTGATGTGCTACGTGAACACAGGATATAGTTTTTCCCAAAATTAAGAGTATAAATAAAAAATAAGAACCTAGTTAAAAGATGGAGGGGAAAAGTGAATCCTTTTGCCCTTTAATAGTCATTTGTCACGATCAAGTCAGAGAATGTGGGTGTTTGGCATTTAGCTGTTTTAAGTAATGTTCCACCGTGTTTTAGGAGGGCTGGTCCTGTGCTCAACAGGACAGGTCTTGGAAGTACATAGTTTCTGGGGAATTGTCCTCTCACAGCCACCTTCAAACCATAGTTAAGTCCTAAACATGCATCAGCTCTGCCTTTAACCTAGGCTGACCTCCACCTCTCCCTGATTTGGGTTTCACCAGGAAGGAGCGTGGCAACTGGTTAATGAAGTGGGTGGTGGGAGAGGGTGGCCAGAGCCACGAGGTCCAAGGAGACGGTGACCAGGGATGCACTTCCATCCCAGGAGGGAGGGTGGGGGCAATCGCAATAGAGGTCACGTAGCGCCAGGACAGTTCCATAGGCTCATTGAGAAAGAGTGCCAGGAAGGGGAAAAAGCAAAGAAAAACTGTTGGACTTATGTCTCTGGGGTATTTTTCAAAGAAAAACAAGAAAAGAGGTTAAAAAAAAACCCTGCCAAAATCAGCTTTTTTTTTTTTTTTTTAAACACTTTTAACAATTAGTGTGGAATCAAACCTTATGTGATGTTTATCCAGAGCCTGGACAGGAGCAACTTTCCCAGGGCTTCCTCTAATTACTTAGGAACCAATGCTGGGTGGAAACATGTACTCATCTGCCTATAATCTTGTAGGGCTTTTAATATCTTGGTTTTCAAAAGCTCTCTACAAAGAGAAGACCTGGGAACTGGGTCTAACTGGGTCCCACTCAATCTGAAATCGGGTGCAAATGTTCCTTGCCAGATGAGTGAATTATCTAAATTAAGTATGGAAGAAAAATGCTGGACAATTTTGAAAACATACCGATTCTGTGCACGCTCCTCAGAGAGGAGCGTTTTCAATGCAAACACTGCTTGCTAAGAACACCACGTCCTTGATAATGGTTGTGGAGCCTACTGTAATGTAAAGTCCCTTCAGCAGGGGCGGGTCCAAATTTACTATGATGACATTTATATGGTACATGGCAGTCCACAGGTGTTAGGCAATATGACGGAGTTATAAGTCTCTCTCGACTTGATAGCAGCTTTTTGGAGTCATGGCATTATTGTTACAACTACGAGCAAACTGTACACAAACACCCAAAACACCTGCAGCCCACAGCTCACCCGTGGGTAACAGCACATGAAAATGAACTAGATAACCAAAGAGGACAAAGCAAGAGCCCAAACTCTCAGGTGTCTCTGCTGCCCATCTGCTCTTAGAAGGGAATCATTCACCCAACAGAAGCAGTGAGAGGTTATACCGGGATAGAGGGAAGAGCTTCTGCTACTGTCCACTGAGTATTAGAAACTTTGTTAGGCGCTCCGGGGACACGGCTGGGATAAGACAGCTCTCCAAGCAGCATCCATCTGGAAAGGCACAACTGGCAGAATGGACTAAGCTTGAAGAGGCACAAACAAGGTGAAGCAGCAATGATGAGGAAGGAGAAAGGAACTAAGACCCCAGAGAGCAAGGACTGCTTCATGTGAGAGGCTTGTCCCAAGTGCTGCAGGAAGACGGAGTTATTCAGAAGACATCAACAGGGGAAGACTTCACGAGGCATCTCCTGAAAATAGCACGTGTGATGTGGAATGCAGATATCCTTTGTTTTACAACTACGGTTTCCTCTATCAGAAGCAGTGCTCACCCCTGCCACCCCCAAAACACAGACCTGGGGCTTCTGCAGGGAAATATGGTTCACTTGCAATGAAAACCCTCTCTTTAAGTGGATTCTCTTAGTTAATGCTCAGTATATTTTTCAATAAGGCAGAGGGACAGTGCCCAATGAATGAGCCTGTGCTTTTTTTGCTCATTAATTATTTTGGGTCAGGACGATCTCTCTGTCTTAGAACTGGCAACAGAGCATTTGATAAAGGGCTAGAATATTGTCTAAGCTTTCTGTATCTACCTAAAAATGACAACTGTTTTCTGCAAAGTCCTTGTCATGGATGATGACACCACATCGTGGAGGAAGGGATGTTTCCAGGCAACAAAGATCTGAGGCTGTCTCCTACCCTCTAGGATTCAAACGCCAGGCTCCTATTGAGACGGTGGCTACTTTAACACCAATGATACTAGTTTACATGGATGCCTTGAGGACACATTGTGAGAACGTTCTTCTTTGAACACTGCAAAGACAGATCAGCAGGCAGGTGTACAGGTGGGTTTGAGGTCTACTCACTCTTTGGTCAGAAGAGGACAGGACTTGAGCAGGAAGCATGAGAGCCCCGAGTCCTGGAAGTAGAGTTCAGGTGGGGCCGTGGGGCTCTTCAGGTTCAAACACCGGACGATCACATACAGCACAGCAGCCACTGCAGCCAGCTTCACCCCGTCAAACACGGCCGGGAGCTCGGGGGTCTCCAGCATGGCATTCATCTTGATCTGGGGAGCAGGGGTACAGGCAGGTTTAGAAGCACGTGGGGAGGGGAGGAGCCCACCACACAGAGACAAAGCCAGCGATCACCTGTCACGATCCAGATGTGTCCGCAGAACCCACCCTGGCTGATTCCCATCGGTGCCTTACAAGTACCAACAGACTGGCAACAACCCAGATCATGAACAGTCCTGAACACTAATAAACTGGGCTGGGTGGTGTTTCTTTTAATCTAATGAACATTTATTTCTAAGATGAGTGAATTGGAAAATGCTGAGAATAGCGTCCTGTTGAGAGCAGGAGAAAGGAGTCCAGTCGGAGAGGTACAAGGGGGACCAGGAGGCGAGCTTTGATTTCTGTTACCAGGCAACCTTGAATCTCTCTGCAGACTTAACCTGCACCTGGAGCACCAGCTGCACGTGAGGTGCTGTGTTTACAGTCTCGGACAGAGACGTGAGATGGGACTGCTGTTGCCACCAGGTGAGGCTGTACTGCCTGCTGGCCTCACCTCTGTTTTCAGAGCAGGAAGGGCCTGATTCAGCCACCTGCTCCTTTGGAGGCAGCCCTGGTGCTGGAGCCAAGTTCAGGCTCAGCCCAGGTCACAGTGGTTCTTGCTCCTGGGAGTTGTAGGCAGTGTGAAATGGAACTTGGCCACATTTTTCCCGACCGAAGGCAACTGACTATAGCCGTTAGTCCAAAATTGGGCTAAAAGTGGACCAAATTCAACTGCTAGACCAAAATTAAAAACTGGAGTACGGAAAATGTACATGCATGTCTGGCTTTTCATCTTCTCAGGTAGCTTTATTTTGTACACAGAACACACACACACACACACACACACACACCACTCCAAACAAAAAACCAAACATCAACATCAACAAAACTCCATCCTTTTCCTTGCTGCAAGGCAGGAAAACAGAACATCAGCTGTTACCTTAAAAATCAGGGAAACCACAAGCTAACAAAAAGGAGAAAATGGTAACTCTGGCAGCCAAGGTAGCTATGGCAACAGCTTCCCCTGGAATGGTTTCGAGTAGCCTCTGCTAAAAACAGCATGAGAACTCTGGTGGGCAACGGTGCAGACAGAAGATGCAGGACAAAACAATCTCTCAAAAACGTGTTTGGGGCATAACCGAATGAACTCATTTGAGACCTACAGCCAGGCCAGAGAGGTCTCAGAAGCCCTTTTCTAAAATCGAGGTGATTTTGGCAAATACAGAACGCAAACACACTGTAGACGATCTCTGGCAGGGGTTCCAACTCAGTGAGGAAAGGCAATCAAACATCCCACAAGTTATCATATGACATCACTCATATGTGGAATCTAATTAAAAAAAAGAAACAAATGAACTTATTTACAAAACAGAAACAGACTTACAGATATTGAGAACAAACGATGGTTACCAAAGGGGAAAAGTGCGGGGGTGGGGGGGTGGGAATAAATCAAAAGCTTGGGATGAACACACACACACCACTATATATAACACAGATAACCAGCAAGGACCTACTGTACAGCACAGGGACCTCTAGTCAGTATTCTGTGATAACCTATATGAGAAAAGAATCTAAAAAAGAATGAATATATGTATATGCATAACTGAATCACTTTGCTGTACACCTGAAACTAACGCAACACTGTAAATCAACTATACCCCAATTAAAAAAAAAAAAAAGATCCCAGCTCCTTAACTCACCATCAGGGCAAGAAAATAATTTTTTAAAATTTATCTGGCATGATTTAGAATCAAGGCTGGACCTCAGAATATACTTTTCAGCTGCATCAACCTTTGACCTTTTATGAGCTGACAGTTTCCTTAAAACTTAATCTCTGGGGACATGTCACCTCACTCCTAGGGCCATGTCCCCCAAAGGCTGTTCCTCAAACCCTTAAAACAAGGATTCTTTTAACTTGGGGTCTGTAGGTCCCCTATGGAATTCTAAGGTCCAGGAACTCCCTGAAATTATACATGAAAGTGTGTGTGTCTGAAAGTTTTCTGGGAAGAGGGTCTGCAGATTTGATCAGATTCTTCAAGGGGCCTGTGACCTAAAAAGTACACAGCACCGCACTCAAAGATGCTCCAGGGGTTGCACCTGTGGTCCCTGTCCCTCATCCCTCCAAAGCCCTGCCACCTATACCAGTCAAACCGACGAGAAACAAACATCCAAGAAGACACAGCTTGTTAATAGGGATTTTTTTAAAAATTCATTTTATTGAAATATAGTTGATTTACAATGTTGTGTTAATTTTAATAGGGATTTTTAAAGTGTAGTTAGTGAAGGGCCAAAACCAAAACCTAGCAGGAATTCCAGTTTCTCTGACATGATGCTGGTGATATGGAACTGAAACAGATATCCTTCTTGTCCCCTTGGTTGCAAAGAGAGGAGAGGAATGCATTGGATGGCTTGACCAGTTTCCTGGCTGGTCTAGAGCAGACTTATTGAATTAAAAATGTACAAGAAGTCCCTCTGTCCCCACTTCCACTCACTACTTACTAATGTCAGGGAAGGTGGAGAGAAGAAGCAAAAATAAGAGTCTCGCCAATACGTACCTATGTCACCTGTTCCTCTCTACTGCGAATATGAACTGTTCTTGAAAAGCTGCACAGCTGGGCCGGTCAGGTCAGATCTCACTCGATTTAACCTAAAAGCTGAAAAGATCGGATGGTGATCTATTAAAGGCTGAGAAAGAAGCAATTTAACTGAAATATAAGCATAGTCTAAGTTTTTCTGCATTTAAAGTCTTTAGGGAAAAAGACAATTTCTTTAATTAACACATGTGATGCACTCTTGGCTGTTTGGACAGACCTGCTGGTGAAGCCTCTGTGAATCCACAGACTGACGGGCTCTCTGTGGTTTCCAGGACGAGTTATTTGCTGCGTTCAAAACTCTGGCTAATGCAAACTCACACTGTTTTTGTCCTTTAACTTGTAACATAATCTTCAGAAACACCTGACAGGTACCATCTCTGTGTGACCAATGAAATAACTTAGCCAGGTCTAGGTCAAGACAGCAGGCAGTTGACTTGTTCCATCTCTCCCAGGTATACAGCAACGACAGGAAAAATATGAGCTGAGAAAAGTAAAAGGGCACAGATGGGCTCAAAAACACAGTTCCAGAAAGAGAACAGAACTGAAAGTAATAAGTGGGGAGCCGTAACACCTGCCAGATCTGCTCCATACTGGGGGCTGGAGGCTGGCTACTCAGGGCCATCCGGAGCTAAAAGTGCTCACCGTGAGATGGGGAACCAGAGCCAGGCCCACTGGGCTAAAGATCTGTGGCTTCGAAAGCAGCAGAGGAAACACACGAGAGAAAGGGGTGGGGGAGGGACAGCCAGTGTTTATATAGCACTATGTATGTGCCAAGCTCTGCTCTTCATACTTTACCCATCCTAACGCTATTAATTGTATGTCTGAGGTAGTTACTATTATTATCCCCATTTTACAGACGATGAAACTGAGGCATAGAAAACTTGAGTAACTTGCTCAAGGTCACACAGCTAGTAGGCAGAGAAAACAAGATTCATACCAGGCTCCAAAGAGCGTGCTTTTAACCACTGCTGTGTGAAAGCAGGAAAAGTAAAGAAAGAGAGAAACAAGAAAGAAAGTGGATAGTACCTGAAAACACAAATGAGACACCAAAAGCTTGCTCAAGTTCATGGGGCTGTAAAATAGTAGAGCTGGTATTCAAGCCCAATTTTCTCTGATTCCATCACACCAAAATGATTTAAAAAGAAAATGAAAGCCAGTTGAAGGGGAGATTCAATTAACCTTCAGAGTAGCCTTGTTCAACTTCAAATTTTTATTATTTCTTCACATTCTGAGACAAATTAGCCACAGAGGACCAGGCTTTTTTGGTGAGGGGACTAAAGAGCAATGTCTCCAGCCACATCACAAGCTACTTGACCTTTCCAGGGCTCGGCTGCCAACTAAAAAACAAGGGATGTGCCAGATCAGAGACCTTAAACTGGCAACCCATGGGATGGCAGTGCATTTAACTGGCATTTTTAAAAAATGAATTTATTAGCTGCTAAGTTATAAACACCAGGAGATTTCAGATAAAAACCTGGATCTCTGGTTTCTCTTGAGAAAAAAATCTGAAGATTTGGCAACACTGATCCAGCATTCTCACATGGCAGCAATAAATGGAGCTGGGCGGGGCTGCCCCCTCTAGATAGGCCATGCTCCCTCCTGGTTGCCACAGTTCCCACCACTCCCTATCATGGTCCTCAACAATGACCTCTGGCCTACTTAATCATTGCTGGTACCTGAATGGTCCCTGAAGGCATCTGAATGTGCAACCCTTGCAGAAATCTAAGGTCCTTACTAGCCCTGGATAAGTCTATATTGATTGAATATTCAAAACATAACACTATCAGTATATGTATAAATGTTAAATTAATAAAAAACAATTATGGGAAGGCAGAGTAGCAAGTAACAAGATGTAGTATGTTTTATTTATTGATATTTACACTGATGTTTATTTATACCTTCACTCTTTTCCACAAACTATTTGAGATAGCTTCAAGAGAATGCTGAATAGAGGACTTCCCTGGTGGTCCAGGGGTTAAGATTCCGTGCTTCCACTGCAGGGGGCGCGGGTTCAATCCCTGGTTGGGGAACTAAGATCCCACATGCCCCACAAAGAAAAAAAAAGAATGCTTAATAGACTTACACAGAGAAAGATTCAGAAATGTGGCTGACTGCTGATTGCTTCCCGGCAAGAAGTCTCTCCTCTCTTCTTTCAACACAAACCTGGAAAATGCGCCTAGCTAGAAAAAACTAACTACAGATCCCAGGCTCCATGGCAGGTAGGCGAGTCCACGTGACTAAATGCTGGCCAGTTCTGGCGGGGCTGCTCTGCTTTCTGGGGAGACTCCTTAAAAGGCAGGGAGTTAACTCTTCTTCTGCCCTTTTCCCTCCCTGCCTCCTTGGAACGCAGACGACAGGGCTGCAACTCCAACAGCTATCTTGGGCCGTGAAGTGACCTTGAGGTCACTCTAGGAGCCACATGGAGAGGACAGCAGAGGAGAAAGACAGAGACCTGGGGTCCCTGATGATTCCATGGAGCCACCATGTCAGACCCAGACTGCCTACCTCAGGATTTCTCTTATGTGAGAGAATAAACCCTTGCATGTTTAAACCACTGTTATTTCTAGACTCTTGTAGTCTGTAATTTCTAATGACAGAGGAGGAAGTACTATCTCCCCAAATCTTTATGGATGCTACACTGGTTGGGTTATTATTAGAGCACAGGCAATTTTTCTTTTTCTTTTCCAAAATTCATAATGACTACAAATTTTTTTTATTACAAAAAAAAAAGCTTTAAAATAGCAACTAACAAAATCTAAAAAGAAATTAAGAGACTCTGAACAAGGAAAATACCTAGGTCAAAATATACAATAGGGACTTCCCTGGTGGTGCAATGGTTAAGAATCTGCCTGCCAATGCAGGGGACACGGGTTCGAGCCCTGGTCCGGAAAGACCCCACATGCCGTGGAGCAACTAAGCCCGTGTGCCACAACTACTGAGCCCGCACGCCTAGAGCCGGTGCTCCACAACAAGAGAAGCCACTGCACCGCAAGGAAGAGTAGCCCCTGCTGCTGCGCAGCAATGAAGACCCAATGCAGCCCAAAATAAATAAATAAAATAAATTTATATATATATATGATATACAACTAAGCATACGACTAAGCCTAGAATGTGTCTGAGCTTTCTGACTGCCAGGGGGAAAAGGGAAACCTAGTCAGACCTATGGTTTCTCCAAAATGCAGAGCTAATCCGTAGTACACTCTTCTTACCTCCAGAGAACACGACAGATACTCAAAGAAAACAGGGTTCTTCTGGCACAGATTTATTAAAAAAAAATTCTGTGGGACTTTACATAAGAGGACCTTGAGTGATGTGATAGGTAATGTCCTCCTACAACTTTTTTTTTTTTTTTTTTGCGGTACGCGGGCCTCTCACTGTTGTGGCCTCTCCCGTTGCGGAGCACAGGCTCCGGACGCGCAGTCTCAGCGGCCATGGCTCACGGGCCCAGCCGCTCCGCGGCATGTGGGATCTTCCCGGACCGGGGCACGAACCCGTGTCCCCTGCATCGGCAGGCGGACTCTCAACCACTGCGCCACAAGGGAAGCCCCTTACAACTTTTTTTTAATAGCAAATGCAGTAGAGAATTAATTTCCTCAACGCTTGAAAAATGCCAAGGGTTTAAAATTGAATTTGATTCGGTGAAGGCAATGCTATGAGAGGTTTCTAATTATTACGGTCCAGATACAGAGCCTTGAGCTGAAGTCCTGAGGAGCAAGGCGGTTCTACCGCATGTTGCTAGGGCCACCTTCCTTGAACTTCAGTGGGCTTAAGGACTTGATGACCTACTGTGTGCCTGGCTCTGTACTAAGCATTGTGTAGAACCACAGTTAAGTCAAATTATCATTTTAACTGGGGAGAAAAAGAAAAGAAGTTTATGTTAGGGCTACATATACTTTAGAAACTTGGGGACAAGAATAAGTAGTCCAGGAAAAAAAAAAGTGGGGAAAGGACTTAAGGAGCAGCTAGAACTAGAACTGCACCTTAGTGAAGTATAGATTTAGAAGAAGTGTGTGTAAGTCTGTGTGAGAGAGATTTTGTGGTGTGTGTGTGTGCACGATATACATTAAACAAGGAATTAATTGGCAATTGTAGAATAAAACTCTTGATATTCATTTTAACTTATCTTGCTGCATTTTATTTTATGGTCTTCTTTCTTTCTAAGTTTGACCTGCCACTAAAAATGTATATTCTACACTTGTTCCAGACCTAACAAACTTAGCTTCTATTGCGCTATTTTGTGTGCCCCTTCTCCCTTTCTGGGCAGGTGAAATCCAGTTAAAGTGCACTTCAGGCAGCTTAGGGCCAGGTATGCGGAAGATGGAAAGGAGACATCTCCCCACCCACACCTCACACGCACCCGATCAGCACTTCCTCCACCCTTCCCTGCTCCCACCGCAGTCTCCTTATGAGTGAGATTTAAGTGCTGTAAATGATAGTTAAAATTCCATTTGTCTTCTCGACATTAACGAAGAAATCCAAGGTGCTGTCAAAGGCCCAGCAGTAAAGGAACTTTCGGTATTGCCCTCAGTCTCTAAGACAGGCTCCACTGGCATCTCCGCCAGTGCGAGGGCCTGGGCTTCTCACTGTTCCCCCATGACTAAGGGCGGTATTTTAAGATGGAGGCACAGATTCAGTGAGAGACGCCCAGTCTGGGGGTTCTGAGACCTGGGTCCTCGTGCCTGCTCTGCCCCTTCTCAGTTGGTGACCTTGAACAAGTCCCTTAACCTTTCTGGGCCTTAAAGAACTCATTTGTAAAATGAGAGGATTAGATTAGAAGTCAATGTTGTTGCCAAAGGTCTCTCTCAGCTCAAAATTTCTGAGATTCTAGGGATAGAATTGCAGTCCTTGGCTAAAGAGCACAGGAAACACTCTCTCTGTGCTCTGTAACAGAAGATAGCCCTGTTTTCCAGACTACTTCATGGACCATTAAACAGTAAAACTCATAAGAACTAACAACCCTCAGGGCCTTTGTTCTTCCTTCAAATAAGTTAAACAGTTCTATATTTTCAGCTGTGCCATTTATGCCAATAATTCCATCATATTCATTCCACCTCCATGGGTGAGTGATGATTTCAGCCTTGGAATATTAATGTTCACTGAAAATCTAAAACTGACAGTGAAGAAAAAAACAAGCAGAGCCCTCAAACACAAAAGACTCATTACCTGGTATAATGGCGTGAATACTGTTCTCCCAAAATCCATGTTCACCAGGGACCTGTGAACGTGACCTTGTTTGGATATAGGGTCTTTGCAGATATAATCAAGTTAAGATGGGGTCATACTGGTTAGAGTGGCCCTTAACCCCATGACTGGTGTCCTTGTAAGAAAAGAGAAATTTGGACACAGAACACAGAGGAGAGACCATATGAAGATGGAAGTAGAGACTGGGGTGATGCATCTCTGAACCAAGAACACCAAGGATTGCCAGCAACCACCAGAAGCTAGGAGAGAGACAGGGAACAGATTTCCCTCAGAGCCCTCAAGAACCTGGCTGACACTGAGAACCTTGCTGACCCCTGATTTTAGACGTCTAGCCTCCAGAACTGTGACAGAATAAGCCCAAATGACCTCTCATGACTCAGCTGTTCCACACCCCTGTTCTTCAGAGGCTGAAGAGACCCTCTGCCACATGCTTTCGGAAGTTATCCAGACAAACTCCAACCAATACATACCAATAATCAGCTAACAACAAGATACTCCCAGGCTACTTGTTAACACAAGGCAAATTGTATTCTGTGCACAAATGTTTACTAGCTTGGCCTCTTTGCCTCTGTGATTCAGCTGTCAGGACCATCCTTTCCTCTCCTGTTATAGGAAAGTGAGGGAGCCCAGAGACGGAGACATCACGGGCTGGGAGGGGAGGGCCCTCTTTCCCTTGCCACCCAAAGGACCTGACAAGCAAACTTCAATACATACGTGGGTCCCATGGCAAATACTCCTCAAGGAAAACCAAACCAAACTCCTAAAGGATTTCTCTCTTCCAATTCCAATCAGGTTGAAGAGGCTTATGTTTAGGTTCAGGCCCTGGAGTGAGGTAACCCCCGTGTCAAATCCTGGGCCCGCCAGTTCCGGTGTTTGTCTTCGGGCAAGTTTCTTACCTCCTCTGGGCCTCCTCTGCGAACTGAAGGTGTTAATACACAGAAAGTATTTTAAAACAATCCTTGACATACAGTAAGTGTCCATCCTCCAAATATAAGCCATCCCATCCCCACCATTAAACTCTCCTCCATTTTGCCTAAGTAAATGCTAATCTGACAGAAATTACCACAAAAGATACTTTTGCCCAGCTGACACAGAGGCCTCATCAACAATGAAATAACTAGTGGATCCACTGCTTGGGCCTCCTCCAACAAGTTTAAAATTAATCCCAGGACACACTCTTGATTCTTCTAACGTGGAACCGTGTTAGACCTCATAAATTGTTGGATAGTAAGTGTTCATCACCAAGGTCCATTAACAGTTCCAAGGTGTGTTCTCGTTTCTGTGCTGAAAGGGGTCTGGCGGTGCACAGCCTGGACCCCCTCCTTCCGATACACACACCCTCTCTCCTGCCAAGGGACCCCTCCTTTCCCGCAGAGAGACCGTTCCTTCATCTGCACCTCCTTCCTGCAGGTAAAACCACTCGTGTCTGGCCCAGCTCTCCTAGCAAACCTCTTCAATGCCCTGAAATAGAACCCTACGCCAGCATAGTAAGCCTCAGGCAGGCTACCTTCCTCAAGAAGGCCCTATGAGTAGTGTAGCGGACAAAAACCTCACGTCATCCCAATCTGTCAGCCTTTTTGGTGGCAACTTAGATAAAAGTAGTCAACCCAAAATGTAGGCAACACGACACCTTTGGGGAGAAAGCAGGGAGGAAAAGGGCCAGTTTCTCCCCCCTTTATCTGCCATTTAACTAAAGAAATCAGGGCTATTGCACACACAGAAAAAAGTAACTCCACAGAAGGGTAGAAACAAGCCCAGAGCAGACTGCTAGGACAAAGCCCGGTCACCCCCCACCCCCGAGCTGTTTCTCTGCACTTGTTAAGTGCTCACTGCCACGCGGCTGGGACAGAGTCAGAGGCACGGCCAGAAGGTTCTGAGGTATGTCCTAGTCTACCCAGACCTGCGTACCCTTGATAACCCGGGCCGCTTTGGGCCCCACTCTGACCTCACAGTGAGATTTCGATTCCCTGGGTGAGCACCTCTGCCAGCAGCTCACAGCACTACCTCTCAGCACAGCCAGGCTGTTCTAGTCCTGTGTGTCCTTCTCCCAGGGATAGTCCTGTTGGCTGAGTCTTCAGGGTAACCGGGTTTTGAAATTCCCCCTCTCACCACCGCCACTACCTCAAGCCCCAAATGATGGAGAGCCCTGGCAATGACGGGGCCAAAACCCTGTTTTCCAGAGATGCCAAGAGACACTGATTGATTGATTAATTAATTAATTTTTGAACATTAAGCATCAAGTACCCAGACCCTTTCCCTCAGCAGATCAAACCAGGGAGCAGCCCTGGGGGCCTGGGATGTGGGTGGTGGCAGGGAGACTGAAAGCAAGATCTAGTCCCACGTCCCTTACAAATCAGGTCCTATGAGGTGAAGGGAATGTCCTAAGTCACACACAGTTTGGTAAAGAGAAGAGAATTTACAGATAATTAAATACATATAGGTTAACCTCACTCTCAGTTGCATTCCAATTTAAGAGCTTGAAATTGCCTTTTTGTGCAAACTCACTCATGTGATAATAGTTTTATTTAACCATATTCTTCCACAAAGTCATAAGGCCACACATTCATCCTGCTGAAATTTCAGAAAATGTCCTACAAGTTTCTAGTAAGAGGAAAGTTACCCTATGAGAGAAAATGTGAACCTCGTGTTTAAATATCAGGAATGGCTACTAACCCACAACTTTCACAAACAAAGTCACTAAACTAAAAAGAGCTGGAGACTGAGTCACCAGTTAAGCATGCACATTTAATTGGGCACTTTTACATGCATTTACTAAATTACTGAAAGGGAGCTGGCCTCTCTCATTATCAAATAGTCTTGCTCAAAGAGTAGTACTTTCAAGTGGAGGACAACGGGTAAAAGCACTTAGTAAAATCACAAGCAAAATTGCTTTCTCTACCATCAAGAAACCATTCAATGCACACCTGAGAACAAACCGAAAATCCTAAGCCAGATGTTTCCTCTATGGAGATCAGAGAATTTTCTAATAGGACAGGCATTTTAATGGAGAGATTTGATAATTCTAACATTGTACTAAAAAACATATCCTGCAATTAGGGCTTCCCTGGTGGCGCAGTGGTTAAGAATCCGCCTAGCAATGCAGGGGACACGGGTTTGAGCCCTGGTCCGGGAAGATCCCACATGCCGCGGAGCAACTAAGCCTGTGCGCCACAACTACTGAGCCTGTGCTCTAGAGCCCGCGAGCCACAACTACTGAGCCTGCGAGCCAAAACTACTGAAGCCCGCATGCCTAGAGCCCGTGCTCCGCAACAAGAGAAGCCACCGCAATGAGAAGCCTGCGCACTGCAGCAAAGAGTAGCCCCCGCTCGCTGCAACTAGAGAAAGCCCACGTGCAGCAACAAAGACCCAATGCAGCCAGAAATGAATAAATAAATTTAAAAAGACATACACTGCAATTAAAATCTGTAATATCAAAAGAAAATCTCAGTTTGCCTGAACCCAACAAACCCAAGTGCCCAGTTTACTGGAATTTTTAAGAGATAGATACAGCTGAAGAGAAGAGCATCTCCAGATTTATTCCACAGATGAAACTTCTGGGGCATGTGCTGGAATCTCACCAGCAAACAAGCTTCCAGAAGGAGGAAACTGGGGATGGGGTGGGAGGCACGGCCCTTGGCTAAAAATCATTGACCCCATGGAACTCACTAAAACAGAGAAGAAAGTTTCACCCAGAGCTGCAAAACAAAGCACTTACAGCTACCTTCAGTTAATGAGAAAATAAAAATCATCAGGAGTCCCCATTCCTGAGCATTCTGGGGTGTCCCAAGGGCCCCAGAGCCAGAACGGCACACAGTGCCGTTGGAAGCTGTAATGGGAGCATTACCAAGGGCAGCCCTTTATAATCCTGACACTTGCCTTTCACTGCACAGGCAGCAAGAAGTAGATCTGTGAGGAGACCAGACCCACAGGTCAAGCCCCTCGCCCCCCCACCCCAGGGAGAGACACTCCTGCCCACTCGCAAGGCCAGGGGCAGGGCTGAGCTCCTCCACCCCTCGCCTCTCTCAGTTCTGGGCTCTCTGATGATGAATTTTGCCAGTAGTGAGAACAGTAGCTCCCCTCAGGGCTCAGTCTAGAAAGCAGGTTCCGGTTCTGGGCTTCCTGTCCTTCCGAGACTGAGAGAAGGTTCTAGGGGCAAGGGTATGCAGCGCGCATGGCATTTTAAGGCATGCTTTATTTATTTCTGTTTTATATACCTCGGGCACTGTGACTAGAAACAGTATCTCCTGCTAGCTTGGAGTAGTAAGCTTAAAGGTCACATGGATTCCACTGTGACAAGTGCTCAAGTCCTAGAAGACAAACTCCACCAGCTAAATACAGATACATATGAAGGACTGATTCACACTCATGCCCTTAGGCTAAAAATGAAGGACAGGATATTAATGCGAGATAGTCACCCTTCTGGGGCTGAACAAGCCAGCCCCAGTACTGGGCCTCCAGGGAGCCCCTACCCAGCCTCTGCCATCAGTCCTGCCGATTCTGAGAGCTAGACAGAGCCTCGTCCCCAACTTCTAGGTCACAACCCAAGTGGAAGGACCCAGACGTGCTGGATTCTGGATGTCAGAAGAGGGAGGGAATCCCATCTGTGTCTCCATACAACTTGCTTCCAATGGTATCTGGAATTATTCTCCCCTCTGAGTATGCTGTGCTGTGTAGCTCTGGGCATATCACTTGTCCTCTCTGAGGATTTTGAAACTTATCCTAAGGGCCTGTGTGCTATAATCAAATGACAAAGATTATATTTTTTTCTTCCAGTTTTATTGAGATGTATTTCACTTACAGCACTGTATAAGTTTAAGGTGTACAGCCTAATGATTTGATTTACATCATGAAATTTATCACATAAGTTTAGTGAACATCCATCACCTCATATAGATATAAAATTAAAGAAATAGAAAAAAAATCATTTTCCTTGTGATGAGAACTCAGGATTTACTCTCTTAACAACTTTCATAAATAACAGACAGCAGTGTTCATTATATTTATCATGTTGTACATTACATCCCTAGTACTTTTTTATCTTATAACGAAGTTTGTACCTTTTGCCCACCTTCATCCAATTTCCCCTCCTCCCAGCCCCTGCCTCTGGTAACCACAAATCTGATCTCTTTTTCTAAGTTTGTCTGTTCGTTCGTTTTTGAAGTAAAATTGACCTACCACACTATGTTAGTTCCTGTTACACAACACAGTGATTCAATATTTCCATACTTTTCAAAATGATCACCATAAGTCTAGTACACTATGTCACCATACAAGGATATTACATAGTTATTGACTATATTCCCCACGTTGTACATTTCATACTGGTGACTCATTTATTTTGCAACTGGAAGTTTGTATTCTTAATCTCCCTCACCTATTTTTTCCACCCTCTAGCAACCACATGTTTGTTCTCTGTATCTAACTCTGTTTCTGTTTGTTCATTTTTGTTATGTTTTGTATTTTTAGATTCCACAAATAAGTGAAATCATACAGTATTTGTCTTTGTCTGACTTATTTCACTTAGCATAATACCCTCTGGGTCCATCCATGCTGTTGCAAATGGCAAGATTTCATTCTTTATTATGGCTGAGTAATATTCCATACTATATATAGTATATATATACTACATCTTCTTTATCCATTCATCTCTGGGTGGGCACTTAGGTTGCTTCCATATCTTGGCAGTTGTAAATAGTGCTGCAGTGAACATAGGGGTGTAATTTATCTTTTCTAATTAGTGTTTTTGTTTTCCTTGGATATATACCCAGGAATGGAACTGCTGGATTACATGGTAGTTCTATTCATAATTTGATAATAATGAGGAACCTCCATACTGTCTCCATAGTGGCTGTACCAATTTACATTCCCACCAACAGTGCACGAGGGCTCCCTTCTCTCCACACCCTCTCCAGCATTTGTTATGTGTTCTCTCTCTCTTTTTTTTTTTTTTTTTTTGTGGTACGCGGGCCTCTCACTGCTGTGGCCTCTCCTGCTGCGGAGCACAGGCTCCAGACGTGTAGACTCAGCGGCCATGGCTCACGGGCCCAGCCGCTCCGCGGCATATGGGATCTTCCCGGACCAGGGCACGAACCCGTGTCCCCTGCATCGGCAGGCGGACTCTCAACCACTGCACCACCAGGGAAGCCCCACACCCTCATGGATAAAGCAGTGGTTTGTAAAAGAAGAGGATAGACCTCCCCCTGCAAAAAAGTGTGTTAATATCACTGGGGGAGATATTTGCAAAACTACATCCTGCTTCTGACATTCCACCCTGCTCCTCACGGGTACCAAAGACACCAGCTTCATTCTAAGCTCTGTGGGGACTATGAAAGAAGTATAATACATGGCATCCAGGAAATAATTAGCAAACAGTGCAAATCCATGTATAATTCAGAATGAAATCTTGAAGTTCCAACTATAAATACTAGAGGAATTCAAACAAAGGAGGCAGAAAGAAGAAGGAGATGGGCTCAGATAGCTGGAGAACCATGGGAAGGGATGGAACAGAAGAAGAGAAAAAGGAGGGGTGGGTGCAGACCTCAAGCTAGCCTCACAGGCCAGCCAAGGCCTGAGGATGCTGGGCAGCCAGGAGAGTGGCAGGCAGGGCAAGAGGGACAGGTTTGGGAGCAGTGGGAGTGAGTCACTGTGGAGGAAGCTTCAGGGTTTTTACTTCCAGGGGGAATTCCAGACATCAGCTTGGAAGATGGCACCTTGGTAGAGCCTACTGTGCTGGCCCAATGGGGGACTGATGTGCTTCGGTAAGTGTGAGAAGGCTTTGTTTGGCTGTGTGTAACCTGACCCGTGGGATGTTGGACAAACATTGTCATTCACCACGTGAAAATCACCCCAAGCCGCCATGACAGCTAAGTAGTTTTCGTACAATCTGCTCAACTATACAGGAGTCTTCATTTTTAGGCCATCCCCTCCAGGCCCTAAAAATCATCCTGTTTCCTCCCTTCACATTTTGCAAATACTCTTTCATAACTAGAAAATCAGCAAGCCTCATTTCCACATAAAAGTGATGATTCATATCCCTTTGATCTCTGTTGGGGATTCCAGTCTATGCCCTGCTAAGTCAATCCTCAGTGTAAAATTGTATACTAGTTTAAATTTAGGGTGTGGAGCATGGGTGGGCACTCTGTAAATATTTATTGATTGACTGAGCCTGTGGGAAAGGCCTAACGCATCACCATTCTGATCCCTTGAGCAGAATTTTCTCATGAGGAAATTATTACATTAGGCTGAGAGGTAGGGGCCATTATGAGTAACTGCCATACTACTGTGGATCAAGAGAAGAAGCTCAGTGTGACCTGGGCTGTCAGTAGCTTTTGGATATTTTAAAGAACATTT
Organism: Mesoplodon bidens; assembly: GCF_964165515.1. NCBI lineage: Eukaryota > Metazoa > Chordata > Mammalia > Artiodactyla > Ziphiidae > Mesoplodon > Mesoplodon bidens. The sequence continues at coordinate 38,424,392 of NC_138178.1, forward strand.
TGAAGTTCAGGCAAATAATTATCCACTGAAGTGAAAGTTTTCCACTTTTCATCACTCAGAGAAGCTCACGTCCAATGCCATATTTCTTTTCACCTTTTCCCCTGTTTATCTAAAGTTTCAAAGAGTTATAAATCTACTTCAGAAACTGCTCACCAATAAAGAAAGAAAGAGAATTCAAAGCAAAAACAGGCTGTTCTATGTAGCAGAAGGAAGGAAAAATGCCCAAAGAGAAGGTAGGCAGAAAACTATCCATTGACTGTTGGCATTCAGATAAATACTGAAATACCATTAGAAGACTCACGATTTGTGCTTTTCACTCCAAAACATCCAATGCAACAAAATTGTCTATGGCATTTTCCAACTGATGTGAGCTTATCTGATCCAGAAAATATAAATTTGAGTACAATTAATCCTAAGGTTAACCTAGATTGAGAGGTTAGTGGAAATTAAAAAATAGGGATCCTTTTTAATATCTAAGAAAAATGGAAAAATCCTACCTTAAATATCTGTGGTATCTGAAACAGGTTTATGTAAATAGGTCAGAACAAGTCTTGTTACAAAGATTTCTACCTCATTGAGATGCTTCCTGTGGGTGTACACGGATGGTGGGGTAGTAAGGCCACTCACAGTAGGGTGACAGGCTTTGGGGACAGATAGATCTGGCCTGAATCACAACTCTACCACTTACTGGTTGTATGACTTTGGGCAAATTTCTTAACCTCTTTGCACCTCAGTTTCCTTGCCCATTAAAATGGGAATGATAAAGAGTGTCCTATTATTAAAATGAAAATTTTAAATGCAAACACAATCCTTGGCAATGGTGTGTCCACCAGACATGGCAGAAGAGGGGCTCACTTTATCCAACAGGGCTAGAGGGTCCCAGGGCAGAGACCAAAGTCTGTGTCTTCAAGCCCAGTTAGTCCAGGTCCTGGACTTGCCTATGAGCTATCACTACCAACCCCAATTTAACCATCTTCTGCAGGTGACGAGTAGATCACGGATGTACTACAAGTTCCTGTATCCATTCCAGACCATTAGCTTATCTATCAGCCCCCCAGAGAAAATATTAAGTCTGTGAACCACAGGTTAGGGGTCAAACCCTCATCCTGGGAACCAGTAAGTGCTCTCTGGCTAATGCCAACTAACAAGTCACCATATTTTCAAAAGGAATGAGCAGAACTAGATGAAAATAAAATTCCTATTTGTGTAGCTCTACAGTTTATCACAGGCTTGTGATTTAAATACATGACCTCAGTAATTCCTCAAACATGTCACAATGGCTTCCCTGGTGGTACAGTGGTTAAGAATCCACCTGCCAATGCAGGGAACATGGGTTCGAGCCCTGGTCCGGGAAGATCCCACGTGATGGAGCAACTAAGCCGTGCACCACAACTACTGAGCCCACGTGCCTAGAGCCCGTGCTCTGCAACAAGAGAAGCCACCGCAATGAGAAGCCCGCGCACCGCAACGAAGAGTAGCCCCCGCTCGCCACAACTAGAGAAAGCCACATGCAGCAACGAAGACCCAAAGCAGCCAAAAGAAAGAAAAAAAAAAAAACATGTCACAAAGTGCATTGGTGTTGACATGGAAACCAATCTGTAATTTACTGTTTACAAAGTGTGTCCTTAGACATTACCTCATTTGGTACTTATGACAGTTCTGTGAGTTATTATTAATGCCATGGAGGAGTCTGAGGCCTCGAGACCCACCCTGGGCCAGGCCTAGAAAAGGCTCTAGGAATACAGAGAAGGCACCTGTCACAGAGCTGGATGGATCCTGATCCTTTTTGCCCCACTGACAGACGCTCTGCAAGTCCTCTCCCATCCAAAGAGAGCCTTAAAGAAATTTGCATTCCTCTCATAAACTCTTTGGTGGCAAAGTCAAGATTTCGCTTGCAATTTCAGAGTAACATCCAGCTTTCTACGGGGAGTCAATAAATAGACTGATGGGTGATACTAATGATAGACGGAGGGAAATGGTCTGTATTTTCTAAATTGGGGAAAATATCCTTGGCTATAATCTCCTTGGCATTTTCTATCATCTTACTATTTAGAAGGGCACATTTTTCAATGTCATTGACAAGAGTGAGTGAGCACTTTATTCACCTGATCGGAATAGAGAAGGGAATTGTAGCCAGGGTATTATGGAATCTGAGAAGCTAAAGTCTACGGTGTGAGTACATTCCAGGCCACACAGGGAGCTAGCTGTGAGGGGCTGGGAGCTCAGCAAACACTCATGGAAAACCACCTCTGGGCTAAGCATGGGCCAACGGTGGGGCAGAGGGTGTCCAGGCTTCAGGGGAGAGCCTGGATGGCAGAGGCCCAGCAGAGAGGGGGCTCAATAAATGTTTGTTGAAAGATTCCAGTGCAATTACATCATCCTGGGAATATTGTGCTTCCCTCAATTTTTCAAAAGCAGTAATGTCATAATTGGATACTTGAGAGAAGTTAATAGGATGCCAAACAATACATACAGATTTGCTAAAATCCATCGTTCCATGTTAAGTGAACAAAGCAAGGAACAGAACAACAAGCACAATATGTGGCCAGTTATAGAAAAAAGAAAGATATAGGATAGAGATATACACACATTTGCTGCGATATGCATAAAATACCTCTGAAAGAATATATAAGATATTAGTAACATTCATTGCTTTGGGGGAGGTTTTTTTGACTGTTTACTATGTCACAGCTTTTGACTCTTATACTGTGTGAGTGTATTACCTGTTCAAAAATAAATAAATAAATATGTCTACAGGGCAAATTATCCAGTTTCTCCAAAAAAAACTGCAGGGAAAAAAAGAAAAGGAAATGGACTTGTAGTTTAAAAGGGACATAAATGGCAGAGCCATCAACCACAGTGTGTGAACCTTATTTGAATCCTGATTCAAAAATGTTAAACTGAAGAAAAGTACTTCTGACATTTTTAGACACTTAAAAATTTGAACGATGACTAGATAGCTGATGATATTAAAGAATTACTGTTAATTTTTTAAAGAGAAATAATAGTACTGTAGTTAGGTTTAATAAAGGAATCCCTATCTCTAAGAGATATCACAGAAATACATATAGATACAACTGTATGATATTTGGGATTTATTCAAAATTGATGTGAGCTGGGGCAGTGGCTGGTAAAGAGGAAACAGTGGTGTTGGGTAGCTGGGAGTTCCCTATACAATTCTCTCTACTTCTGTATACCTTTAAAATTCCCATAATAAAAGTTAGTAAGTGAATGAATGATTATTTAGCCACAGTACAAACAGTCTCAGTAGTCACTGAGGTTCAAGTTCACACCTGGCTTTCAGCTATGGTCAAACCTCCACTGTTCCTGGGCTAATGAGTTACTTGTGGAGAATAAGCTTCAGGCTGCTCCCAGCTATGGCCCTCCTGGTAAGTGTGTGGGTCATGTAAATATCAATAAGAAAACTTTATTACTCACTCCAAAATTAAACAAAAAGAATCAAAGACATTACTTTTGGAGGGCTCCCCTCCACTGGTACGGACACTTAGTGTTGACTGCACATACAAACAGGATCTCATTCAGGTGGCACGGCAATGATGCAAACTAACTCTTCATTTCGACTCAATGAATATTTCTAAAGTGTTCAACACGTGGAAAGGAGCCATGCATGAGACAAACATGACTGGAAACATCAGTCATGAGGTTAGATTCCTACGCTGGGGTCTTTCAAACTCAGGTGCTAGTTGGCCCCCTCTACGGGAAAAAAATGGTCCCACTGGATCCTCTGGGGACTTTTTAATCGAATCTTAAATTTAAATTGAATTACTTTTATTCGATTATTATTTCTTATACTATTTCTTAAAATGTACGAACATAAAACCAGACATAAAGTTTTCTTAGCACTTTTACAATTATGGAGACTAAAACGAATGTACAAATAAATACAAATACAATTACCCAAATAGTATAATTCAGGTTAACTACACTAACGTAATGAGGCTGATGCCATTTCTCAGACCTGAAATCCCCAAGACAACATCAGGTGCTCCCACCCACTCCTGGGCAGGTTGTATGAGTACCAGGCGCAGTGTGGTGACTGTTCTTGCACCCCTTTCCTCTGCTGGGACCCCCGTTTCAGCCTTCCTTTGCACACTTGGCTTCACCTGATGCTAGCTCCTCCTCTTCACGCTAAGTCCATCTCTGTATTTTTCTCATAGCAGGTTAGCCTGGTTCTAACTCATCAGAAATTCACACACACCTAAGGGGCACTGAGGTGGTGTGTGCCTGGACCTGGATATAATTAGGTCATCCCCGTGATACAGGACATATTTTTAAAATATTTCCAGTTATCATTAACATGAAACCTAAAAGTCTGAGTGTTCTTAATTTAAGGAGAACTCAAAGAAACTCAAGAATATACCCTTGGCCTTGGACTGAGAAATACCCATAACACAGAAGGAATGTTGTGGTACTTACTTTTGCTGGAGGAGAGCAAAAGGTGCCATGGGGACTCAGGTGATAAGTCACATTATATCTCAGAAACAACGGGAACCACCACCTGACACATTACATCAAGAATTTAATGAGTGTAAGCATACGCTTCAGAAGCCTGATGTGTAAACCCATCACATCAAATGGCCTCATTCCAAGTTGTGGAGGTCCCACCCCAATTTCCCTCACTCCTCATCGTTAACAACTACAACAGGGCACTATATTATTGTGGGTTTTTTAGTACTTTTTTTTTTTTGGCCACACCACGTGGCTTGTGGGATCTTAGTTCCGCGACCAGGGATCAAACCCAGGCCCTCGGCAGCGAAAGCGCGGAGCCCTAACCACTGGACCGCCAGGGAAGTCCCAACATAGCACTTTAGACATGAACACATCCAGCCCCTGCTGAGTCTGAGAACAACTCCCACCAACAGCTCACATCACTCTAAGATGCTACAAATGCACATCGACATTGTGTGGTCGTACCACCTAAAAAAAACACTGGGCACAAAACCATATCAAATGACGCCATGGCTAGGTTAGCTGGCTAAGTGAATGGCCTGGTTTCTCAGCAAAAGAACAGCTGGCACTGTTTAAGGAAACTGAAAAAGTGGAACCCTCCTTGAATAGAATCCTCTACCTCAGACCCTCTGGAAGGCCACGATTCCGTTTCCATGAGCTCAACCTTTTTATCAATCTAAATATGCTCTGTTTAGAAGGCTGCTCTTTATCCTCGGATACGGACCTTCCCACATTTTGGGGGTTAAAAAGTCTTTTCTTAAATGATGGCGATAATGGGAGATGACAGGGCTTTTTTAATGCCTTATTTGAAAAACTTAAGATTTGGCAATCCTATGTTGGACTTCCTGATTTTTTTTTTTTTTTTTTTTTTTTTTTGCGGTACGCGGGCCTCTCACTGTTGTGGCCGCTCCCGTTGCAGAGCACAGGCTCCGGATGCACAGGCTCAGCGGCCATGGCTCACGGGCCTAGCCGCTCCGCGGCATGTGGGATCCTCCTGGACCGGGGCACGAACCCGTGTCCCCTGCATCGGCAGGTGGACTCTCAACCACTGCGCCACCAGGGAAGCCCCCTGATTTGTTTTGTACTGCTCTCATTGACGTGACTAAGTAAACAGTACACAAATAAATGCCTAGAGTGACTGTGCAGAAATGGGGCAGTTTTTTCGAAGGTTCTATCTCTTCTACCCCAGAGGGACTGGGAAGAGGCTGACTGATAACATCACCTCCCTCTCCTCACATTACATGACACAGCATCTGTGGTACAACTGATTGATGATGTGGACACCCAGCAAGGAGCAAAGATCAGAAAGTAATGACTCTCAATAGACTGGCTGACTAACACCATAAAGATTCAATGCAATTCAACACTCTAAATTAGATTGGGGGGGGAAATAAAAACAAGATGAAGATTAAGGCACATTTTTTTTATAGATTATTCCCAGGAGGATTGTGTTCTATATTTTTTTAAATATTTATTTATTTAATTATATTTTATTTGGCTGCGTCAGGTCTTAGTTGTGGCATGCGGTATCTTTCGTTGTGGCCTATGAACTCTTAGTTGCAGCATGCGGTATCTTTCGTTGTGGCCTATGAACTCTTAGTTGCGGCATGTGGGATCTAGTTCCCCGACCAGGGATCGAACCTGGGCCCCCTGCATTGGGAGCACAGAGTCTTAGCCACTAGACCACCAGGGAAGTCCCAAGACACATTTTAAAGAAAAGTGAGAAACAAAGCAACAGGCAATCACTGGGAGCCACAGAAGACCATGAGACCATGTTTAAACCAGCGTGGTTATCCAAAACATAAGGGCAGCCACAGAAAATTCAAATGTGAAGACCCCCTAAATTCTCTTCTTAGAATAATCATCAGCAAAAGCTTAGCAAGGCCATGTGAGGCTCAGAGACCTTGGTCAAGTGATATGGAGAATGGGAAACACTCCTAATGAGAGCAACAAATATCATATTCCCAAATGTTGTTTGGGAAAAATGCTTCACAGAGGCACAGGTGTGAGAGCTGGTTTTTCATGGGGTGAGAGAAAGGAAGGGGTAGGGCCCTTAACAAAGCTTTCCAGACAGGAAGTCCCGTCATGTAGGGCAGGGTTCCTCTCTGATGCCCAAGGGCGAGAACAAACAGAGAGGGGGCTGGGGTGCAGGAGACAGGATTGGACGTGGTAGAGATGCTGAAAGGCGTATCAGGAAGGCCGGGAGCTTTCCCTGGAGACCAGAGAAAGCACAGCAAGCTTTCCCAGGCAATTCCAGCACGTTCTGCCCAGAGGGCAGGTGAAGAGCCTAAGGGCCAGTGCTCCTCAGTTTTTAATGTCCCCACTCTCCCTTCATAGGATGACCTTCAGGGGAGGCCCTCCCCCTCACACGGCCTCTTCTCAGGCTCAGAGCTGCAGGACAGAGAAGAAAAATATTTGCCCCCAAATAATCCACAAAATGCTTTAGGATCTCCATGTGAAGCTGTTGCCTAAATAAGACTGGTTCTTAGCAGCCTTAGAAACAGAATTGAATATCTAAAATAGATCACCTTCGTAAAAAATGAGGCTGAAGCTCTTTCCATACTGCGAAGAAACACTAAGTGAAAGAAGGCAAGGTTCCAAATAGCATGTATCGTTTGCTACCGTTTGTGTAAAAGGGAAAGATAATCATAATGGATTTGCTAATAGATGTTATAAAATATTTCGGCTGTGCCTGGAACACCTTTGAGGATGAAGAAATCAGTACACTGCTGCCTCTAAGGAATAAAACTAGGTGGTAGGAGTCTGGGGTGGACAGAGATGTATTTACTACTTCACTTTTGCACCTTTCGAATATTTTCTTTCATCATGTAAATGCATTACCTATTAAAACAATTTTTCAAATTAAAAACACTGAAAATTTTAAAATGTAAAATAAAAACAAAATAGTCTTTCTGCAGCAAACCAAACACCCTTGTTAATTTGGACAGCTGTCTTCCTGGCACACACCAGATGCTTAGTTTGTTGAACTTAATGAAGCTCCACTAACACAACAAAAGAAAATCAGAAACCAGGCAAACCCAAGGGTATCAGTGTTCCAATTCTCTAATAAGCTCTTTACCTGTCTGCTACTTAACTATTGCAAAAGATCGGAAAATGGGTCCTTGGGTCACAAGCCCTGTTCCCAACTGGGTCCAGTGCGCAAGCTTCCTGGGTAACAATAGGTCTGGTGGCCTGTCCACACCAGCCATTTTATAAATAGAAAATGTTTAATCCAAAAACATGATGCCTTGGAACCAAGACCACAAAAACAAACATGCAGATATGAAAATGATCCTGAAGGGAGATAATGTCAGCACCTGCAGGGTATCAATGCAGAAATAGCAGCATGAGGGTTAAAAACAACATGCACTGGCCAAAAAGGTTGGAACGTGCAGAGCTGCTATAAAATCCTAATGCCAGAGCACATCAAGAGGCGGCCTGAACTCCCTGTGCTCTGTTCTAGGGACAGCGTAGCCCAAGATGAAACAGGAAGGCTTAAACACCCCTTGCCCCAGTCACCTATGCTCTTAAATTGGTCAAAGAGTACTCAAAACCCACACTGCAATGAAAACGGGAATACTGTAAGCAGTAGGTTACAGCAGAAATTCTGCCACGTGAATTCCATTATACTGGAAGGCTCTCCCTCCTAGGGCTTTTCAAAGAGACAGGTTTTAGGCAAAGAACAAGGCAGACTTCACCCCAGTCTTCCATAGGACCAAAGAAATTATTTCGTGCTCTGGACAGAAGCTTGGAACAAGGGCAGTGGGGAACCACTACACTCTTCGTGGGCCCTGCCAGAGATTCCCAGGAGGAAGGCAGAAGTGGAAGAAGTAAGGAATAACAGCAAATAAGAAGCCCTTTCACCAAGACGTTATGAGAAAAGAGAACAAGAGAGAGAGAGAGAGAGAGAAAGGGGCCCTTATTAGTACACAAAGAAACTAAAACAATTATTCTAAGATAGCTGAGTTCCAGAATGTCTTAAACAAAAAATCCAAACTCAGAATCAACCCTTAGGAAGGTGCCAATCAATAAATAGTGATCATCTTTGCTTCATTCTAGAAAACATGTAAAAACAGAGAAGGGAAAACCCAAAGTGACCGGATTCCTGCAAGAAATAAAGGTGACAGGTATCTTCTGATTAAAAGGGAATTGGATGGCAGACTGAGAGTAGATATTTATCAGAACCGTGAAGGTGATAAAGAGAATGAAGGTGAAAGTAGAAAAGAAAGGGAATTTCCCCAACTAGAACGAGAGGAAAAGACCGTTCCGCTGCACGTCCCATCTGGTTTATTTCAAGCTCAAGAAAAGAACAGGAAAAATGCAGTAAAATTAGTGAAAGAGCTAGATTACCAGCAAGAATCAGTCATACACTTGTGTTTCTGCCAGGCAAGGCAGGCGTTGCTGGTGCTCCCCCTGCTCCAATGACTAAGTAACTTACTTCAATGCATTTGACACACGATCCCTGAACTTCCGAAAAGCACTTAATACAGTGGCTCATGAAATCTTAATCTAAAAATGTTCACCCATTTATAATCACGCTGCGGCACACTGACAACTGGGAAATAGGGCCGAACAGAGGGAATAGATATTTGGAAGGATGCCGTGGAGATTGGTATCATCAGGGACTTGGTTTATCACTTTGAGGGATTTCCCCCACCCCCTTTTAAAGAGAATGAGATTTGGAGTCTAAGAAGAGTGTAATTACAACGAGAGGACTCACAGAGAAAATGAATTACCTGATTCAATAAAAGACAAAAATAAGAAATGAAATTCGACATGACTTGGAAAACCCCACAGACATATGTGCTAAATACAATGAAATCCGAAATATATTTAATGCACTGGGGGAGAGGAAGCAGGGGAAAAAATTAGCTCCTGATAGAAAATACTGGGTGGTAGGTATGAAGAAAAGCTGTATAAAAAGGCAACAGAAGATCGTATTTGGCAAATCTATAGTGCTTATTGTGTGCCAGGCACTGTTCTAAATGCCTCAGATATAGTAATCTTCAAAACAACCTTCTACTCTAAGTACCATTATTATTCCTGTTTTATAGGTGAACAAACAGAGGCACAGAGAGGTTAAGTAACTTGCCCAAGGTTACAGCTAGTAAGAAGCAGGGCTAGGATTCAAATCCAGGCACTCTGGCCCCAAAATCTGTGCTCTTAACCTCTCTGGACTCCCCTAGAATTTCAACACAGAGAGCGAGATAAGCAGTCTAGGAGTGAAATACAAGTCATGCACTGGTAGATCCAGGGTCAACAGATCATGGTTCTGTGATGACCAGTCAGTCCTGTGACCTCCCCAGGCCTTCGTTTCCTCACCTGTGCATTGAGAAGACGGATTAGACGAGCTCTACCTAAGGTGTTCAGCTCTAAAATGCCGCAAGTTCATGCAACAATCAGCAGTATATGGACAGGTCTGCTTTCTGATGGGTTATTCAAAGGTTAATTCATCCTAAAACAAGCAGCAAACTTGCTATTAAGGTTCTTCCTCTGCCTCCTGACCTTCAGAAGATTATTCCTCTTATTATATAATAATATATATAATATATAATATATATATATTACTCTAAAAATAATAGATTATTCCTCTATTATGCCTCTATTCAGGCAAATGACAGAGGGTAGTGAAAGGGGTACTGCATGGTTTTTCTTTTGGACTCTACTTCGTGTGGTTGCAATGAAATGGCCCTCGAAAAGCTCTGGGCCAGATCACATTAACTCTGCCAAACCTACAGTCCCACCCAGGCACCTCTCAGGAGTCTGATTTTGGAGCCTGCCATTGGATCTGGTTACTGGAATGCAGGTGAAACTGACACACTGGAGGTGAAGCAACCAAAGGAGAGGAATCAGGAAGATTAAAAGACGCACGCAGCCCACAGTAGTTCAAATTAAGGAGTTTCATAATGGCTAAATAAACCTTATCTTCTTGGTATGGTCCGTTCTCTTTGCTAACACCCCCTCTTGAGAGTTGAGACCACAAGTTCATTGTGGATGAATTCAACACCCACTTTTAAAGTAATGAGCCCCCAGCAGTATTCTTCTCAAGGTAGGCATTAAAGGTCAGAGTGCATCTGTGAATGGAGAAGGGCCTTACAGGTGGGTCATGCAGTCCTCCCTTGCGAGTCCCTTCTAAGCATCCCTCACAGGTGGCACCTGGCCTCTGCCTGGTCACTTTCAAGGTCGAGGTGTTGGCTGCCTTGCCTAGCAGGGCCTGCGCTGCTGGGCAGTTCTCACTGTGAGGAAAGGCCACGAAGCTCCTAGAACAGTGCCTGGCACGTGAGCGAGCTAAATAAGTGTGCCTCCAAGTGGGTCAAAAGCTGCCTCCGTACAACTTGAACCCATCATTCCTGGGTGTCCCCCTGGAGCCCAGAAACGCAGAGGCCCCTCGGATATTCGGGGCTGTAATCAGGTCCCTCGGCCCTCTCCTTGCAGGTGCCGATCCCGGATCTCCATCACCAAGGCTGGAAGAGCCCCTCCCCAGACCCCAGATGTCCCAAGAGTGCGCACTGATGGAGGGATGGCCGGTAGGGAGGCCGCAGTCGGGGTTGTCCCCATCCTCGGTATCTGAGGCTGAAGGGGACAAAGGGCTTTCAGGAAGGCGTATCCCACCCGATGCGTTTCAGGCTGCCTCCCTCCCCGCCGGCCCTGGGGACCACCGCGGCGCCAGGTGACAGGCCTCCCGAGGATCCGGGGCGCTCAGGCTGCGGCGCGATGGGCCGAGCCACGACAGGGACCGCGGGGCTCAGGGGTTTGGCCCGACTGATCGGCGGCTCAATCGCGGCTTAGCGGAGCTCGCTCCGCCGTGGCTTTACCTGCTTGTAGTTGACTACTGCGGCCCAGTTCGCCCCCAGTCAGGTTCCCGCAGCTCAGCGGCCGCCGCCGGCGCTCATGGAAATGCAGCCGGAACCCCTGGCCAGTGCAGCTCCCGCCGCTACCGGCCCCGCCCAAGCAACTGCCGCCACGCCCCTGACGACCGCTTCTGCCACGCCCCTAACCACGGAAACCCGCCCGTTCATTGGGCCGCCCAGCCGCTGCTCTACTAGCCCTTCACGTCCATTGTACCCGGAGGGTAGCCCATTGGTCAACGGAGCTGCTCCTCAGAGCGGAGGCGGAGCCCTTAGCGAAGAGTTCCACGACAATTGGTTATTTTTGACGTCTGTAGCCTGTAGGCCGAGACACTATAGGATAAAGCCAGCCCGGAGGGGGCAGGGAAAAGAGAGGAGGGCTACTGGAGGGGTCTTGTTAGATGTTGACTGAGGCAGGGTGCAAAGAGGGAGGCAATTGTGACCGCAAGCTGGGTTGGGCGATTGGGTAATGTCAGGTCGTCTGGGGTTGGGAGGAGGGAAGCCGACTGGTAGTTCAGCTGCCGGGTCTGATGGCTCCAGGCCGACAGGTGGACTCACCTGTAGTCCAGGACGCCAGGGGCAAAATTTGGGGTCGTGTCCCGGGAGAGAGGAGTCAGGTTAGTGAGTCACCAAGCCTCAAGGAGAGGAAAGGATGAAGAAGCATCGGCTTCTGGCCCCTTCCAGCTAGGAAAGGGTGATGGGGCCGTGCCAGGCAGTGTGGACCTCACTTATTGTCCCACTGTTCTTTCAGCCCTTAAGACGACCTTTGCCCAGTTGGAGGCAGCCTGGAAGAATGAAGCCTTTGGAATCATATCTAGAATTGAACTCCCTGTTGGCATGTACATGTTGTACAGCCTTAAGCAAGTCACTTAACCTTTCTGCATGCATCCTGATTTTTTTCATTTGGCAACTGGGAGTAACAATAGTAGTTGATGAGAAGATTAAATAACTCCGGTAAACGCTAAGAGTGCCTGGCACTCAGTAGGCATTCATTCAAGACTAGTTCCCCATCCACTTACACATTGGTTTATGGAATTAGGTCCATTTCTAAAATTCTGAGTCTGAAACTGCTTTTGCAATGGCATGTGCTTTTACCACGAATAGAACACTTGACTGTCTTGAAAGGCAACTGCTCTAGGGCAGACAGGGCCACTCTACCAAGAGCAGGGGTTGAGATGAGAGTAGCCATTTAGCCAGAGAAGGGAAGTGGTATTTGTATCAATGTTAAATTTTTTCCAACACATTTCAGGATTATGACAAGAAAAAATGGAGCTTCCTTTTTCCTGTTCACCCATCCAAGTGTCCAATGGCTCATGTTTCATCCCTTTGAAGGCTGATCAGCACTGGACCAAAAATCACTGCATAAAAATCTATCTGTCAGGAACTCCTGAAGCCCATTGCCCATTCTGAAGATGTGGAAATCCTAGAATGTGAACAGAAATAGACTCTCAAGCCTGAATCTAGCCCCAGATCCTTGGGATCTGCCTTTGAGAGAACCCACACCTGTGGTGTTCTAGGGTGAAGGAGGAGAAAGAATCCTTTGCCATTGCTGTATTTTTGTCATTCCGTTGTCAAAAAGAATTTTTTTTACGTCAGCAGTTATTTATTCCTCTATATTCTCTTCTATTTTAGGAAAGAAAAACCCAAAGGATTTTAGTGAGGGACGCCCATAGTTCCGACTCTGTGTTAAAACAGTTTGGGCTTCCAGAAAAAAGCTTTAGATCTGTGGCCAGTTGGATGTGTGTGTGTGCACGTGTGTGTGTGCACGTGTGTGTTCATGCACTTGGTTCTGATCCACAGTTTTCCAGTTGTTGTGTCTTTAAGTAGTACTGCTTGGTGGCCATACATACGTCTGCACGCGTGCTGGGGAAACAGGTTTGCTCCTGCTTGTGTTTGTTGAAGGAGACCGAGATATCTTGTTAGGTCTTGAAAAACATGTAGTGGCTCCTGATATCCGGGAAGATTTCTCCAGCTTGATTCAGAGCCACAGAAAGCAGCTGTTGGGAGTAGGTTGCAGATGGACTTATCATTGTGCAAATGGATTTTTCCACCCATGTCAGGAACACAGTTTCAGCCAAGAGTTCCAGAAAGGGATGTCCATCCAATTCGGGAATTCTAAAGCACAATTGTGTCACCGAGGCTCAAAGGAGGTTCAGAATGAGGCCAGGCAGAGGAGAAAGAGGGAAAGGACACGTGCATCTTCTCCTTTGCAGCTCTGGCTGGTTTAAATAACCATTACCATTTGCAACACATAGAACTGTTTCCTTATTGGTCTCTGGTTTCTGTTTCCTTTCCTCTGCTTTGGCTCTTGCCATATTCTGTTGAATCATACTATTTCCCTCTATAAAGAGTTTCTGTGGGAGGCCATTTAGGAGACAGAATGGACTCAAGTTTAGTAGCCTGTTGGGATTGAGGATTTGGTGAGGCTTGGCTTGGGATAACCAGTGGTTAGGACGTGGCTATGAAGTACACTTCTGAAAACATGAGAGTGCCTTGTTATAAAGGGAACAAGGGAGAGAGAGGGTGTGCACCCACTCACATTCTGGAATGACTAAAGCTCCATCAATTTACCCGAAGTAGAAGTGGCTCTAAACTCACCTGGGGCCTCTCAGCAGGATTTACGAAAGTCCTGGAGGTCCTCAGAGAGATAGCGAGCAGCAGAGGTCAGAGAAGGTAGTGAGCTCTATTTATTATTTTCTAGCAAAATCAGTGATTCACTCAGCCTGTCATTTTCATTATTCTGTATCCTTAGTGAATGATTGAGAGCAATGGGCTTTGGCCCCTCTGCTGCTGGGGCTTGAATCCTGACTCCGCCTCTCCCAGCCTTGTGACCTTGGGCAAGTACCGCACCTCTCTGTGCTCACTTTTTTCCATAAAATTCAGATGACAGTATTTGTGCTTCCCTCATGGGGTGCTGTGAGGAGCAAATGAGTTAATAGATGTAAAGTGCATCAAACAGTGCCTGCCACATATCTAGCTCTAAATGTTTGCCCTAGTTATTGTAGGAACCCATTTAAGAATCTTTCTCTAGGGACTTACCTGGTGGTCCAGTGGTTAAGACTCTGCACTTCCAATGCTAGGGGGTGTGGGTTCGATCCCTGGTCGGGGAACTAAGATCCCACATGCCTTGTGGGAAGGCCAAAAAAAAAAAAAAAAAAAGAAATATACAAAAATTTTTTTCCCTCTAAGTACTAACTCATTTTCTATGTTCTGTCCCTCAGAAGTAGTGGTCACAGGATTCAGGATTTGGTTTTATGTAGACTTTATTTTTAAAAACAGTTTTAGATTCACAGTAAAATTGGGCAGCAAGTACAGAAAGTTCTCATTTACCCATTGCCCCAACGCATGCAGGATATTTTTTTTACTAGTTATATCTACCACCTAGTGAGAGAAGCTTTTCCTTCAGAATACCCTTACCAGAGAGGATTCAGAGGACTGAGTTAAGGGGTTTTTTCATATTCTTTTCCATTATGGCTTATTACAGGATATTGAATATAGTTCCCTGTGCCCTACAATAGGAACTTGTTGTTTATCCATTCTATATATAATAGTTTGCATCTGCTACTCCCAAACTCCCAATCCATCCCTGCCCTACTCCCCCTCCCCCTTAGCAACCACGAGTCTGTTCTCTATGTCTGTGAGTCTGTTTCTGTTTTGTAGATAAGTTCATTTGTGTCATATTTTAGATTCCACATACAGGTGATATCATGGTATTTGTCTTTCTCTTTCTGACTTACGTTACTTAGTATGATAGTCTCTAGGTCCATCCATGTTGCTGCAAATGGCATTATTTCATTTTTTATGGCTGATTAATATTCCATTGTATATATGTACCATATCTTCATTCGTCTGTTGATAGACATTTAGTTTGTTTCCATGTCTTGGCTATTGTGAATAGTGCTGCTATGAACATAGGGTGCATGTATCTTTTCAAATTATAGTTTTTTGTTTGTTTGTTCGTTTTGCGGTATGCGGGCCTCTCACTGTTGTGGCCTCTCCCGTTGTGGAGCACAGGCTCCGGATGCGCAGGCTCAGTGGCCATGGCTCACGGGCCCAGCCGCTCTGCGGCATGTGGGATCTTCCCGGACCGGGGCACGAACCCGTGTCCCCTGCATCGGCAGGCGGACTCTCAACCACTGCGCCACCAGGGAAGCCCTCAAATTATAGTTTTGTACAGATATATGCCCAGGAGTGGGATTGCTGGATCATATGGCAACTCTATTTTTATTTTTTTGAGGAAACTCCATACTGTTTTCCATAGTGGCTGCACCAATTTACATTCCCACCATAAGTTAAGGTTTTTGAGACCAGATCTCGTCAGCATAATCACTCTGAGGGAAATGGGAAAGTCTGTAGCTGAGAGAATAGTGATAAAAGCTGCAACCTGGGTGTTCATGAGATTCCCCTCAAGGTCTGAGATACCTTAGGCTCTGAGGACTCCAAAATTGTTACTTTATTGTCACACTGAGTGCTGCCTGTGTGTAAAGTCTAGGCAGTGAGCTCAGAATGCCCCAGGGCCAGGCCTCCTGGCTAGCTTCTGATTGATAATAGAGATGAAGTTTATTTAGAAGTTCTAAGTGCCAGCATGCAGTAGTTCCACGAGAACAAACTATGGTGAAATTCAAGGGTTTAGCCTCTTTTGTTATTAGGAAAGTTTCCTTCTGGCTAGTCAAACAGTGCTGAACAATAACCTTGTGATTCAGGCTGCTTCCTTAAACCTACATGTGAAGTTGTCTACAGTAAAATCATAGGGTGGTTTTATGCCCAGGACAGTCGTGGTTTATGCCTACTGCCCTGGCAAAATTTGAATAGTGTCCCCAAAATTTGAAAGAGTGTCTTTCACTCTCAAATGGTCTCAGTTTGAAAGATAAATTGGGTGGTAACTTTTACACTTACATACATAGGACCCAGGACTGAAAATTCTCATGTCACACACACACACACACACACACAGCTGTTGCAGCCTTATAACGTCTGCAGAGTGTCAGACAGGTGGTTGGCTAAAGACGACTTCTTAGTCACCATGTATTCCTTTTCTTGACGTCATCCTTAATTACAGTAATAAAAATTGAGTTGTTCATGCTGTTAACTCAAGAGGAATCTGTAAAACTTGTGCATTAAGTAAGTGCTTTACAATCCTTTCCTGCATAATTTCATGTTCTTGAGCTATTTTTAAGCTGTTTACATCCTACCAGAGATCCCTATATTGTTTTACCAAATATTTGAGTTAACAAGAAAGTAAATATTTCTACCGAGCAAGACATTTAGTATTAGAGAGAGAGAACCAGGAAGTGAAGTCCCATACCTATATAGGGCAAGGGGAAATAGTTGAAGAGATGACTAAAAAGGACTGAGCAGTAAGCAATAAAGTGTAATCAACATGAACAATTATTCTGAGGAAGGAACAATTTCTTCTGATTTCTATTCTTAGAGATTTGAACTGGCCCTTGAACGTCTATGGGCTGAAGTCAGGCTGGGGTGGCATGACATTCCAGTTGGGGGAGGACAACAGGGACAGAGGCCTCTAAGTGGAAGAATACAAGTTGATTTGTCCAGAGAAGAGTCCAAGTGGAAAATCAATAGGCGAGAAGATGAAAAGATAGAGTGGGCCCGTGACAGAGGCCAGTTAATATTTCATCTAAGTTGATGGCTTCCTCTTAGCTGCCTGAGGATTTGGCTATCCTAGCTCAGTGCATGGCATGCCCCAGGCATCCTAAGCTCCAGGCACCTGCATATCACCTTCATCATTTTGACCCTATCTCTTTACTACCTGCTTATTATTTACTTAATAGTTTCATTAAATTCATTCATTTTTTATATTAAATACCTTCTTCTGTATCGTCCTAAATCAGTGGTTCTCAACTGGGGGCAGTTTCACCCGCCAAGGGACATTTGACAATGTCTGGAGACATTTTTTGGTTGTCAGAACTGAAGGGAGTGGTGTTGGTATCTAGTGGGTAGAGGCCAAGGATGCTGCTACACAGAACAGCTCCCACAATGAAGAATTATTTGGCCCAAAAGGTCAGTAGTGCTGAGGTTGAGAATCCCTGTGGACCTAAGTAATAACATCTATGATATAGCAAGCTTGGTGTGCTGGTTATAGTTATTCTACTCTACATTAAAATAATTTCATAACTATTAAATTTTAAAATGTTCTTCTATGTGCTACTTGATCCCAACAGATATTTGTACACCCATGTTCATAGCAACATTCACAATAGCCAAAAGGTGGCAACAACCCAAATGTTCATTGATGGATGAATGGATAAACAAAGTGTGGTATATACATACTATAGAATACCACCCAAACTTTAAGGTGAAGGAAATTCTAACACATGCTACAACATGGATGAACACTGAAGATGTTATGCTAAGTGAAATAAGCCAGTCACAAAAGGACAAATATTGTATGATTCCATTTATATGAAGAGCCTAGAAAAGTCAAATTCATAGAGACAGAAAGAATAGTGGTTACAAGGGACCACGGGAAGGAGGTAATGGGAGTTATTATTTAATGGGTACAGAGTTTCTGTTTTGCAGGATGAAAAAGTTCTGGAGATGGATGGTGGTGATGGTTGTACAAAAATGTGAATGTGCATAATACCACTGAATTGTACATTTAAAAATGGTTGAGAAGCATGAAAGTTTTTGATTTTGAAGTCCAATTTATTTATTTTTGCTTGTGCTTTTGCTATCATATTTAAGAAGACTTTACCTAGCCCAAGATCCATGAAGATTTACTTGTATACTTTCTTCTAAGAGTTTTATCTCTTACATTTAGGTCTATAATCTATTTTGAGTTAATTTTTATATACAGTGTGAGGAAGATGTCCGACTTCATTCTTTTGCATGTGAATATCCAGTTGTTCCACACCATTTGTTGAAAAAACTATAATTTTCACCCTGAATGTCACCCTTGCTTGTCAAAAATCAATTAACCAGAAATGTATAGGTTTATTTCTGGACTCTCAATTCTATTTCATTGATCTATATGTCTATTATTGTGCCAATATTACACAATGATTACTGAAGTTTTGTAGTAAGTTTTGAAATTGTTAAGTGTGAGTCCTCCAAATTTGCTCTCCATTTTCAAGGTTGTTTTGGCTATTCTGAGTACTCTAATGAATTTTTCACTTCACTTATTGAACTTTGGACTCCAGAATTTCCATTGGTTCTCTTTTATAATTTCTCTTTACTGAGATTCTCTATTTAATGAGACAGTGTCATCAGACCTTCCTTTACTTCTTTAAACACAGTTTCGTTTAGTTCTTTGACCATATTTATAACAATTATTTTGAAGGCTTTGGGAAGTCTGACAACTGGGCCCTCTCAAAGGCAATTTCTGATGCCTGATTTTTGTGTGTATAGGTCATACATTCCTATTTCTTTGCACATACCATAATTTTTGTTGTTGAAAACTGGATATTTTGGGTAATGTAGTAACTTTGGATATGGATTCCTCTCCCCTTTGGGGCTTGTTGTTATTGTTTGCTTGTTTGGTTTTTTTTGTTTTTTTGCAGTACGCGGGTCTCTCACTGTTGTGACCTCTCCCGTTGCAGAGCACAGGCTCCGGACACGCAGGCTCAGTGGCCATGGCTTACGGGCCCAGCCGCTCTGCGGCATGTGGGATCTTCCCGGACCGGGGGCACGAACCCGTGTCCCCTGCATCAGCAGGCGGACTCTCAACCACTGTGCCACCAGGGAAGCCCTGCTTGTTTGTTTGTTTAGTGACTTGGCTGGACTATTCTAGTGAAGACATATTACATACAGCAGTGTTAATTGTATTTATTATGTTGTACAACTCTCACTTTTCTTGCTAAGATTTAGATTTTCTTGAATAAAAGTTTCTTAATTTACTGTGTGCTCTTAAAACAAATTTCAGAGACTACAAATTGTTGCATTTGGGGTTTTAATTTTTTTAAATAGTTTTCACCAATTATGGTTGTTTCACTGGGGAGAGGGTTCATGGAGCTCTTCATGGCACCATTCCAGCAGTCATATGCTCTGTTATGATTATTTATCATCAAGTACTATCTTAGTCAAGTTAGTCTGAAGGCAATGTTCAGGGTAATTTAGTGTGGGAGAGACTGGAGCCAGGTAGAAGAGACAGCAGGCGATTGATTAGCTTAGGTGTAAAGTGATAAAGATATGAACTTGACAGAGGGAGTAAAAAGGAAAAGCAAGGAAGGAATGATGCGATTACAGAAAGATTCGTCAGAACTTCCTGAAGGTTAAATCTGGGGTGCAAGGGGAAGGGAAGGGTCAGAGAGGATTCCAAGGTGATGGTAATATGGAGGAGGAAAGACAAGTCTTATTTAGGTCTGGTGAGATCGTGGTAACAGATATATGCAAGGAAAAGGGCAAATAGTACATTGGGACTAGAAAGGCAGGATTGGAGATTAGGGGAAAGGTTGAGTTTTGTAGGCAAGGGTTTTTATTTGTTTATTTTTATTTTTCACTGCACTGGGTCTTTGTTGCTGTGCACGGGCTTTCTCTAGTTGCAGCGAGCGTTGGCTACTCTTTCGTTGTGGTGCGCAGGCTTCTCACTATGGTGGCTTCTCTTGTTGTGGAGAACAGGCTCTAGGCTCACGGGCTTCAGTAGTTGTGGCGCACAGGCTCAGTAGTTGTGGAACACAGGCTTAGTTGCTCCGTGGCATGTGGGATCTTCCCGGACCAGAGCTCGAATCCATGTCCCCTGCATTGGCAAGCGGATTCTTACCCACTGCACCACCAGGCAAGCCCAAGGCAAGAGTTTTTGAGTCAAAGTTTTTATGTAACCCTTTGCAAAGTTGCCCACATACATGATAGTGGAAGTCATGAGAATAGATATGTTTCAGAGAGAGAGAAAACCAGACCAGTTTACCTTAAACTTGGAAAAATGGACTTTTAAGAGGCAGGAGGAGGAAAACAGTAAGGAGATTGAGAAGTAAGCACAAGACAGGTAGGAATAATGAGAGCCAACCCTTATTAAACCCTTACTGAGAGCCAAGCACTGTTTTACACGCTTTCTTGAATTTAATCCTCACAATAACTCCACAGGGTGGGTATTATTATCCCCATTTTACGAATGACATTTACATTTACATTTTACGAAGACAATGAGGCTAGAGAGGGGAAATAATGTGCTCAAGGTCACACAAGTGGTATGCAGTAGAGCCAGAATGAAAACCTAGGCATGCATAACATTCATACCAAAGTGTGTACCCAAAGCAACATACACCAATGTTCATGGTAGCACTGTTTGTAACAGCCCAAATGTTCATCAACACTAGAATGGGTAAGCTAACTGGTATATTCATATTCAATGGAATATTATACAGCTTTGAGAATGAACAAACCATTGTCATAAGCAACAGCATGGACATAATGTTGAGCAAAAGAAGCCAGTTCTGAAAGAGAACATGTTGTATAATTCCACTTATATAAAGTTCAAAAAGAGGCAAAATGAATCTATGGTGTGAATAAGTCAGGTCACGTCTGTAGGGTAGTAGACACTGGGAGAGGGCATGAAAGGGGTCCCATAATGTCCTGTTTCCTGATCTCAGTGGTGGTTACACAGGCGTGTTCTTTTATGAAAATGCATCAACCTGCACACTTACGATTTATATACTTTTGTGTAATAGGTAATACATCAATAAAAAGTTTACTCATACAAAAGAAAGCAAAATAGAAGTAGGCCATATGATCTGAGGACATGCCCTTTTAACCATGAGCTGTCAAGATAGCAGGTGTGGGCTTCCCTGGTGGCGCAGTGGTTAGGAGTCCGCCTGCTGATGCAGGGGACACGGGTTCGTGCTCCGGTCCAGGAAGATGCCACATGCCGTGGAGCGGCTGGCCCCGTGAGCCATAGCTGCTGAGCCTGCGCATGGCCACAACAGTGAGAGAGAGGCCCGCGTACCGCAAAAAAAAAAAAAAAAAAAGATAGTAGGTGTCCTGTTTCCTCTGCAACAAGTAAAATGCAAAGAAAAATGTAGAGGGGATCCTATACAATTAGAAAGGTAAAAGAAATTTAAGAGATAGAGATTGACCAAATGCAACACATGGGTCTTATTAAAACAAATTGTAAAAATAATAAAATAATGAAACAATTGGGGACTTTGAACACATTGTATTTCGGATGATATTAATAAAGTTGATTCTAGGTATATTAATTGTATTGTTAATTTGTTTAAGTCTTTATATGTCAGAGGTAATGACATGTTTATAGATGAAATGATGTGATGTTTGGGATTTGCTACACTCATTGGGCATGAGTGTAGAGGTGAAACAGCCTTGGCCAGGAGCTGATCATTCTGGAAGGTGGAAGATGGCTACCTGGGTTTCTGTGTAACATTCTCTCTACTTGTGTATATGTTTGAACATTTTTTAGGTAAGAAGTTTTTTAAAAAGAAGAAAACTTACATTCAATGTCCCAGCAAAGGAATTACTTCCCGTGGCTTCATATTTTTAAGTTTGTACTTCCGTTGAGAGAGACAAGGAGAGAGCAGGCACGTGGTCACAGAGATCAAAGGGGCAGGGAGTGATCTTGTGGTGCCCATTGCTGTAGTTCTGTCTCTGCCCCTGCTGCTCCACGGGACCGGCTCTGACATGGTCACCATAACTCCCACATCTGGAAGTCGGCTTTCAGTCCCCCTTTCTTGACTTCTTGGTAGCCTGGGACTCTGGTGGCAGGAACTTCTGCTTTCCCTACCTCCCCCATTAGTCTGTATTGTGGACTCTCCTTCCTGTGTCTGACTCTTCAGCCATGAGTTCTGTCCTAAACCCTCTGCTCCTCTCCCATACACTCTTGCCAAGGGTTTCATCCTCTCCCAGTAGCTTAAGTGGCTGCCAGGCTGCCTTTCAAAATGCAATTTTAATCAACCAATTCCCTCGTTAAAACCCAGGAATGGTTTCCATTACCTAAGTGATAACATTCAAACTCTTATGGAGGCACAGGATGTCCTTCAGCATCTCTTTACACCTCCACCTCCAAACCACCTTCCCTCTCCAGCCTTCCCTCCTCCCATTCCCCTTCACACCTCCCTGTCAGCCAGTTACATCATCACCATTTCTGGAATGTGCCATGCTATTTGTTGCTCCCATACATTTGACCCCATCTGGAACACCTACCTGTACACTTCCCCACCTGGAAAACCCTACTCATCCTTTGGGACACTGCTGCGAGGTCACTTCATTCATAAAGCCTTCCCTCACCTTCCTGTGGAGTTCATTCATTCATTCATTCAAAAAATATTTATGCTCAAGGCCCTTAACTAAGTCTGAGTGCTAAGTCAAGAATCTGCATGGTTCACGCTTTACATCATAGCTCTTATCTCATCAATACTATTGACTTATTTACATAAATAGCCATTCCTGTGCCCCACCCCTTGAGGGCAAGGATGGTGACTCATTCACCTTTGTACCCCAGTGACGGCACTAAATATGTTTGTTCAATTGAATTGAAGGAGAATAATTACTCAGAAAAGACCTTTGGGGTTAACCATTTAAACAGTCTTGATAATCTTTGGGTGTCTATGTGGTAAAATTTAGGTTCAGGGATGGAGAGAATGAGTCCCTTGTTCCCAGGGGTTAAGGAGAACCTAGGAATTGGCCCAGTTGTAGGCCACGTGCTTAAAAAATACATTCATGAGAAGGGGCAGGAAACAGGATGGCAGCAATATTGAGTGATGAGGGTGTTCAAAGTATTTTAAAAGACATAGAGAGGAGCCCATGGGAAATAGACTTAAGAGGCTGGTGAGAGGGGGCAGTGACAGAAGCAAAATGACAAAGGCGACTAGGTTTATTTTTGTGGGGGAGGGGGACCAGATGGGCCTTGGACTGGCCTGGAGACAACTCTTCTTCTAAGATAGAAGGCAAGGAAGAAAGCAACAATAGAGAGAAAAGGAGTAATAGCAGCTGCTTGGAGTGCCTGCCTTGTACCGGATCCTTTACATCTTTTATTTCACTTAATCCCCACAGTCTTAATTTTCAGATGAGGAGAATGGCTCGAAGCATTTCAATGACTCTCCACCCTGGCTACACATTAGAATCACCTGAGGAACTTTGTAAACTGTGGCTCTGGGTCTCCCAGCTTTTTTGATTTAATGTGACTTGGGATAAGACGCTGGCATCTGAATTTTTTATGTTCTTCAGTTGATTCTAATGTATAGTCAGAGTGGAGTACCATCGTAAGGAATTTGCTAGAGGTGGTCCACGTATTGGGATGGAATTCAACTCTGGTCAGCCTGATTCCAAAGGCTGAACTCTTTCCCCTAGGGCAGTGGTTCTCAGTGTGAGGTCCCCGGCACTTTTCTAGCAAGCGGGGGCCCTACTTACTTGTTAACCTACTAAATCAGAAACTTTGGGGTGGGGCCCAGCAATCTGGTAAAGCAAGCCCCCCAGTAGCTCTGATGCACAATCAGGTTGGAGAACCACTGCTCTAAAGCCTTGCTACTCAAACAAAATTGTGATCTACACACGCACAGCATCAGCATCATCTGGGAATGTGGTAGAAATGCCGTACCTCAGGTCCTACTCCAGACCCACTGATTCAGAATCTTTTTGGCAAGATCCCTAGGTTCTTTGTATGCGCTTTAAAATTTGAGAAGACCAGGGACTTCTCTGGCGGTCCACTGGTTAAGACTCTGATTCCAAGGCAGAGGGTGTGGGTTCGATTCGATCCCTGGTCAGGGAAATAAGATCCCACATGCCACGCGGTGCGGCAGAAAAAAAAAAAAAAAAAATGAGAAGACCAGTAATTCCCAAACCTGGCTGACAATCAGAATTAACTAGGGAGTTTTGTTTGTTTGTTTTTTTAGAGTATGAATTCCCTAGGTATCCATACTATTAATATATTGACTGAGGCAGTCACACATTTGCCCAGGTTCAAGGTGTGGGGGGGGTGGCAAGTTTCTATAAGAATATGTAAACAGGAGTTATTGTGTCCATCTTTGGAAAACATAATCTGGAATGCTTTTGCTTTCTTTTTCTTTAAATTGCATAATCTACACTCAAAAGAAGAAACATAACATCTGAAGAGCACAAAACTCTCCAATCATGTCTGTCTCCCTTACCTTCAACCAAAGGGAATCACTCTCGTGAATTTTGTGTTAATTATGCTCTTGTTTTCTTTATAATTTTGCCACCCCAGGTTTGTTCCTAAATAATATACTGTTTAGTTTTGCCTGTTTGCAAACTTTACAAAAATGGAGTCATACAGAGGTATACTTATGTAATCTTGGTCATTTACTCTTGTGTCAGGCAGGATTGGCCTGGTTATGCTGTGGTAAAAGCACCACCCAAATATCTCTGGCTTATTACTCCAAACATACTACATATATGTTGAGTTGGCTGCAACTCTGCTCTGGGATCCAGGCTGAAGGAGCAACTCCTATCTGGAACATCACTAGTCTTGTGGCAGAAGGAAAAGAGAAGATGGTGGGCCACGAGCTGGCTTTTCAAACTCCTGCTCAAAAGTGACAATTGTCTGTTTTACTCACAGTCTATTGGCCAAAGAAACCACATGGCTAAGCCTAAGGTCAATCAGGTTGCAAAGATAATCCTCACGTAGATAGGGACCCCAAAGAGAGTAGCCCTAGAGGGGCAACAAATATTTTGGATAATAATACAGTCTACCCCAACATTCTCCTTTGGTCACAAATATTTATTTCCCTTTATTCTGTAAAATAAATTCACTCGTCTCACAGGAGACAATCTAAATTCTCATCTAACCATGGCACCAGACTTCTTTTTTTTTTTTTTTTTTGGCTGCGTTGGGTCTTCATTGCTGGCTTTCATCTTGCAGGCTTTCTCTAGCTGTGGAGAGCAGGGGCTACTCTTCATTGCAGTGCACGGGCTTCTCATTGTGGTGGCTCCTCTTGTTGTGGAGCATGGGCTCTAGGTGCACAGGCTTCAGTAGTTGTGTCATGGACTCTAGAGCACAGGCTCAGTAGTTGTGGCTCACGGGCTTAGTTGCTCCTTGGCCTGTGGGATCTTCCCAGACCAGGGCTCAAACCTGTGTCCCCTGCATTGGCAGGTGGATTCTCATCCACTGCACCACCAGGGAAGTCCCTGGGTGAGTGTTTTAAAGCCTCCAGTAGTGAGGGACCCATAGAGAGGGGGAATGAATATTCTGAATACTAATACAATCTACCGCAGAAAGCAAGTCAAAAAACCTCACAGCCCCCAGGAGGGCGTATGCCCTCTCTAGGAAGAAAATAGAACAAGAGGGACCTCCAAGATGGCAGAGGCAAGAACTATGAAGGACAATGGCCTGACAAATCCCCCCTTCCCCTGAGAGCAGGACTAAGACCTAATCAAGAAACATTCCCTCCACCTCGGGTCCAGTGGTTAAGAATCTACCTGCCAATGCAGGGGACACAGGTTTGATTCCTGGTCCGGGAAGATGCCACATGCCGTGGAGCAACTCAGCCCGTGTGCCACAACTACTGAAGGCCGTGTGCCCTAGAGTCCATGTGCCCTAGAGCCCATATGCCACAACTACTGAAGCCCGTGGGCTCGAGGGTCCACATGCCGTGACTACTGAGCCCATGAGCTGCAGCTACTGAAGCCCGTATGGAAGAAGGGAGGCTATGTAACTTCTAAGGCTGGATCATGAAAATGGCATGCACTTGTGCTTTGCTTTCTTGTACACCTTCTCTTTCATCCCAGCTACAAGCTAGTTTGAGTAAGCCCAAACTAGCCCACGTGGAGAGACCACGTGTAGGTGTTGGGACTGACAGCCTAGCTGAGGTTCCAGGCAACACCCAGCATCAAACAGCCAGACATGTGAGTAAAGACGCCTCCAGTTGGCCCCAGCCCCCAACCATTGGGATATCCCCAGCCTCTGAGTCTTCCCAGCTGAGACCCCAGACATCAGGGAGCAGAGACAAGCCACCCCTGCTAGATCCTATCTCAATTCCTGACGCACAGAGCTCATAAGCATAATAAAATGCTTGTTTTGGGGCACTGAGTTTGTTATGTAACAGTGGATGACTGGAACAGTTTAAAAAATACACATAAAAAAAAACTGTTTTAGTTATCTATTGTATAAAAATCTCTTCACGGGCCTTTTTAAAGTGAGTTTGCATATGTTAGATGGTAGATGGCCCACAGAATGGCCTGCAGGGGCCCTGACAGGAAAGGTCCTACAAGGGGAAAAGTCTAGGGTCATGAAGTCTAGGGCCAAGGTCTTTGAGAAAGAAATTCTCCCTTATTCCTTGGTAAAGGAAGTAGAAGTTTATTCGATCTTTATGGCGAGAGTTCCACTGAACTTGGGTCTTTCACTCACTCATTCATTCATTTACAAATTCATTCATTCATCAAACAATTGCTGATCATATAGTAAGCTCCAGGCTGTGAATGTAGAGCTCAGTAAGTCAGGGTCCCTAGTCTAGAAAGAAAGGCCAGGAATCAAGATGCCCATAGTACTCTTGTTCTTTATTTTATCCTGTAGGCTTATACTTAGGATCTAGTTTATTGGGGTGGAGGATAAATACTCACAGAATAAAATTATAGAGAAAAGCATGGGAATGATTCATGCAAAGTTCAGGATAGTAGTGCCTCTAGGAGGATGAGAGTCTGATAAGCTGGGGCAGGAACTCCAAGGGGCTTCTAAGCTTCTGATCATGCTCTGTTTCTTAAACAGGGAGGGGGGTACAGAGGGGTTCATTTTATTATTATCTTTTAAGCTTTACATATATATTATATCCTCTCATGTGTGAAGTACTTTTCAATAAAAGTTTGTAAAGATTGTTCATCACTGAGAGGTTTATTAAGTACAAATTTGGAAACAATCAGGTGCTCATTATCAGCAGCCTGGTTAAATAACATAAAATATCTGTTTAATGAACTACTAACAAGCCATTGAAATAATAATGTAGTCTTACCTTATTGATGTGAAATCACATCCATAATATAGTAAATGAAAAAGGCAGCTTAGGACTTCCCTGGTGGTCCAGTGTTTAAGACCCTGCACTTCCAATGCATGGGGCATGGGTTCGATCCCTGATGGGGGAACTAAGATTACACATGTTGCCCAGTGCGGGGTAGGGGGCAGGCAGCTTAAAAACCATATATACCAAGTGCCTGTTGACAGATGAATGAATAAATAAAATGTGGTATACAATGGAATATTATTCAACCTTAAAAAGAAAGGATACTCTGACATGTGCTATAATGGATAAACCTTGAAGACATACTGCTAAGTGAATTAAGCCAGTCACAAAAGGACAAATACTGTATGATTCCATTCTCATGAGATACTTAGAGAAGTCAAATTCATAGACAGAGAGAAGGATGGTGGTTCCAGAGGCTGGGTGTTGGTGGTGGAGGGGACTGTGGAGTTAATATTTAATGGGTCCAGAATTTCAGTTGGGGAAGATGAAAAAGTTCTAGAGATAAATGGTGGTGATAGTTGTACAACAATGTGAATGTGCTTAATGCCACAGAACTATATGCTTAAAAATGGTTAAAATGGGAAATTTTATGTTATGTATATTTTACCACAATAAGAAATGGCTATATATATAATACAATTACCTTTCTCTGGGTGTGTATATAAGAGAGAGAAAGAGAGGGGGGAGAGAGAAGGAAAATGTATAGAAAAAAATCTGGCAGAATTTATATCAATATGTCTACAATGCTTATCTTTTGTTGTTCAGGTTATAGATGATCTTTATTCTCTTTCTTATACTTCATGCTTTTCTATATACTATGGTTCTTTGGCTATGAGTAAATTTTACATGTGTAATCGGAAAACAATATACCTGATTTTAAAAGAAAGGAATCCCATGTTTCATCAAGAAGTGGCAAAGCAATCCTGAGGAAAAAGAACAAAGCAGGAGACATCACCCTTCCAGACTTCAGACAATACTACAAAGCTACTGTAATCAAAAGAGCATTGTAGGGGCTTCCCTGGTAGTGCAGTGGTTGGGAGTCCCCCTGCCGATGCAGGGGACGCAGGTTCGTGCCCCGGTCCAGGAGGATCCCACATGCCACGGAGCGGCTGGGCCCGTGAGCCATGGCTGCTGGGCCTGCGCGTCCGGAGCCTGTGCTCCGCAACGGGAGAGGCAGCAACGGTGAGAGGCCTGCGTACCGCAAAAAAAAAAAAAAGAGCATTATATTGGCTCTTGGACAATATGGATCAATGGAACAGAATAGAGAGCCCAGAAATAAACCCACACTATGGTCAATTAATCTTTGACAAAGGAGACAAGAATATCCAATGGAGAAAATACAGTCTCTTCAGCAAGTGGTGTTGGGAAAGTTGGACAGCTACATGTAAATCAATGAATTTAGAACACACCCTCAAACCATATAAAAAATAAACTCAAAATGGCTTAAAGACTTAAATATAAGACATGACATCATAAAACTATTAGAAATGAACGCAGGGGCTTCCCTGGTGGCACTGTAGTTAAGAATCTACCTGCCAACACAGGGGACATGGGTTCGAGCCCTGGTCCAGGAAGATCCCACATGCCACAGAACAACTAAGCCCGTGCGCCACAACTACTGAGCCTGCGATCTAAAGCCCACAAGGCACAACTACTGAGCCCGTGTGCCACAACTACTGAAACCCGTGCATCTAGAGCCTGTGCTCCACATCAAGAGAAGCCACTACACTGAGAAGCCCATGCACCACAATGAAGAGTAGTCCCCACTCGCCACAACTAGAGAAAGCCCGCATGCAGGAACGAAGACCCAACGCAGCCAAAAAAATAAAATTAATTAATTAATTTTTTAAAAAAGAAATGAACATAGGCAAAACACTCTCTGACATAAACTGTACCAATGTTTTCTTAGGCCAGTCTTCCAAGGCAATAGAAATAAAAGCAAAAATAAACAAATGAGACCTAATCAAATTTACAAGCTTTTGTACAGCAAAGGAAACCAAAAATAAAATGAAAAGACAAGCTATGGACTGGGAGAAAATATTTGCAAATGATGCAACCAACAAGGGCTTAATTTCCAAAGTATACAAACAGCTCATGCAACTCAGTAACAAAAAAACAAACAACCCAATCGAAAGATGGGCAGAAGACCTAAATAGACATTTCTTCAAAGAGATACAGATAGACAACAGGCACATGAAAAGATGCTTAGCATTGCTAATTACTAGAGAAATGCAAATCAAAACTTCAATGAGGTACCACCTCAACTGGTCAGAATGGCCATCATTAAAAAGTCTACGGATAATAACGTTGGAGAGAGTGTGGAGAAAAGGGAACCCTCCTACACTGTTGATGGGAATGTAGATTGGTGCAGCCACTATGGAAAACAGTATGGAGTTTCCTTAAAAGACTAAAAATAGAGTTGTTATGTGATGTAGCAATCCCACTCCTGGGCGTATATCTGGGCAAAACTATAATTCAAAAAGGTACATGCACCCGTATGTTCATAGCAGCACCATTCACAATAGCCAAGACATGGAAACAACCTAAATGTCCAAGGACAGATGAATGGATAAAGATGTGGTACATATACACAATGGAATACTACTCAGCCATAAAAAAGAATGAAATAATGCCATTCACAGCAACATGGATGGACTAAATGAAGTAAGTCAGAAAGAGAAAGACAAATACCATAAGATATCACTTATATGTGGAATCTAAAATATGCCACAAATGAACTTATCTACGAAACAGAAACAGACTCACAGACATAGAGAACAGATTTGTGGTTGCCAAGGGGAAAGGGGAGTGGGGGAGGGATGGATTGGGAGTTTGGGATTAGCAGATACAAACTATTATATATAGAATGGATGAGCACAGGTAAATATATTCACTATCCTGTGATAAACCATAATGGAAAAGAATATGAAAAAGAATGTATTCATGTATATAACTGAATCACTTTGCTGTATAGCAGAAATTAACACACTGTAAATCAACTATACTTCAATAAAATAATTTTTTAAAAAAGAAGCGGCAATGTGATTGATTAAAGAGATGACACAGTCAAGCAAGATAAAAAAAATTAAAAGGAAATTATTCTCCAATAAAAGTGACTCATTCAGTCAACAGTAGAAATCAATAAGGTGAGATGGGCCAGCTTCAGATCTCCTCTTTGACATATTCATTCCTATTTTACAATAGAACATCTGAAACTATGCTTATCCTCTCTTTGCCAGCATTGGAACCACCTCTCTTTATCCATTCCTAAATGTCTTTTCTTTAAAATCAATTCCTCAACCTCCTCCAGATTTACCCTAGTGCGCGTCATGCCCAAACAACCTTAATATTCCTGAATGAGCAACAGCTCTGGGGCCCTCAACACCCTTCTTCACACTCTGTGCTTTTTCTTGGCCTCCAGACTCCAGACTCCAGCTGTTTTTCCTTCCAGCCCTGGGTCCAAAGGTTTTTCTCTTTCCATTTGTGGATGTACCCTCCAGAATTCATGTCTTAAAAGTGTCCTCAAATTATGGTGCTCTCTGTGAGCCTCGGCCTTGCTAGCTCTGCCTGTTCCAGCTCCTCTTGGCTGGGTCTACTCTTCCTTCACCTCAAGCTCCATTGTGCCCCCCTCACCCCTTACTGTGTAGCTTTGGCCTTATGACCTGGTGGAGCTTAGAATTAAGTCTTGCAGAGACAGCCTTTTCATAAACTACTGGGATGTACAAGCTTCCAGAAACGCCATTTGGCAATTTGAAAGAAGATCCTGAAAATATTCATAGCCTTTGAAACTCTGACCTTATAATTCCATTTCTGGGACTCTCTCCCAAGGAAATGGATGGACAAGGATTAAAGCAGAAATATGAATCACATAATTTAAGTTAGCAAAACAACAGAAGCAGCCTAGATGTCCAAGAGCAGAAGATTGATCAAATTAAGCAAATTATAGCATATGCCTATTGTGGACAGTTATGCAGCCATTAATATGTTTGTGGAGTATCATTAACGCCAGGGGAAAAATACTCTTGATCAAAATGATATATTTGGTATGAATTCAAGTGAAATAAAAAAGGCATAGAACAAAAATAAACAAGAAATATGTCAAAATATTAATAATTTGCCTCTGGGTGGTGAGATTACAGGTACATTTTTTTCCCGTTTGTCTTCATACTTATACTTTTCAAGTGTTCCATGGGAGTACAAATCCCTTTTATCATCTGCAGGAAAAAGCTCCAAAAGACTTTCCACACACAGAAGAAGAAATGACTCAATTACACTTGGACTTGGTGTCCTAGTCTGAATGGCTAGGCTCCCAAGTACATCAGGGTGGTACATGGAAAACGTAACTTGTGTTTTGTCTTTTTGTTGATGTCTTCTCAGAGGCTCCTGTTTATGTTGCGTGGGGGCAGATAGGCCTATCTGTGCTCTGCCTGAAGGAGCGCCCCAGCTGGCCTGGGCAGGGATGGTGGAGTGAGATTTTCCCGTGGTACCTGTGACTAGGAGGAAGCACCACAGCTCTGCAGCAGGAAACTCAAGCTCCCCATTTCCCACTGATGGTGGAGTCTGCTGGTTGATTCCCCTGCAATGACAGCCTGCCCTTCTACCTGATTTATGGGGGTCAGCCACTGCCCCAGTGCTCACCGTCTCTGCACTAGCATCTGCGACACTTATGCATCTTGTGTATCACAGGCAGGCCAGTCACACTTCTCAACCCATCTCTACATTAGAGTCAAATTCTCCAACTCTGAGGGTTCGAGGGTTTTTCCCCCTTTATTGAAACCATTGTCTGTCCAGCATGGTGACAACAGATCCAAGGCTTCCTCCCCAAGTTGTAAGTTATGATCATCTGACCGATCTTATGAATTTTGGTCAGATTTGTGGGTCAGGGAATTGGAACAGGAAGTAATCTGGAGGGGTCCTCCCAGGGGCAGATAATAGCCAGTTTGTGGCTCCTCCAGGTTTGGGGGTGGCAGGTGGTTAGGACTGTGCCAGCTTGCTCTAGAAACAATGCACATTTTGTTGAGGCTGCTGGTAGATGCCCAGTCTGGGTAAGGAGAGGTACCCCTCTTCCTGAATGCCCTGGCATATGGGCATTGATGGTGCTGGCCTGGAGTCTCAAATGAGACTGAGGAGGGGTGTGCAGGTACAGCAGAGAAAGGAGCCCTACTGAACATGGAAGGGGAGCCTGCAGGGAGGTGCTGGAGAGGAGAGAAAATTTCCATTTGGCTTTTCCAGCTTCTTGCCATGTCCCCAGAGCACAGCAACTTGGACGCTATCCGAGTGCCCCATCCTTAGTCTTTCTTCATGAATTTTTCATTTCAGGCAAAGAGCCCTTATCTCTCACTGGGACTGCTTTGGGAGCCTGCTTTCACAGCAGCTGGAGATGGAGCAGATGAAGAATTGCATTAAGGCAGAATCATCTGTCCCTTGAGAGAGGAAGGGCACTCTGTGCTCCTGGAAGGACAGCTCCTACCCCACCCCCCATTACTGTAGGCTTCTATCATTCACAAGAAGGTTGGGCTGCAGTTTTATTGAGATACTATTGAGTGCGGAGAGAGAAAGGCTTTGGGGGCACTTACTGTGGTCTTGCCTGAGGGTGAGGTCTCTCCTGGTGCCAATCATTGGACACAAGGTGGGTCCACAGCAGAAAAGAAGAAGAGAGAGGAGACTTGGCCTCTCTCATTCCAGATTTCTAGGAGTCCAGATGTCTTGGGGCATGCCCCCATGGTGGGGGGTTAAGGATGTCATCTCTCCCTGGCCCCATTCCCAGGACCGTCCTGGCCCAGAGCAAGAGAAGCCCCTGCTCTGTACCTCCTCTGGCTGCATCTTTTCCCACAGGCAAAAGAGTCCATATACCCATCCTTTGATGGGTTGAATTGAGATGCCTCCAAAGATACGTTGAAATCTTAACCCCCAGTACCTCAGACTGTGACCTTATTTGGAAATAGGGTTGTTGTAGTTGTAATTAGTTAACATGAGACACAGACCCATGGGAGGAGGAGGCCGTGAGAAGATGCAGCAGAGCCTGGAGTGATGCAGTAACAAGCCAAGGAATGCCAAGGATTACGCAAACCCCCAGAAACTAGGGAAAGACCAGGAAGGAGCCTCCCATACAGGTTTCAGAGGGAGCACGGCCCTGCTGATACCTTGATTTTGGACTTCTAGGCTCCAGAACTGTGAGACAATAAATTTTTGTTTTTTTAAGTCACCCAGTTTTTGGTACTTTGCTACAGCAGCCCTGGGAAACTAATACACACTCTCAGACTAGACTCTGGGTACCAGGACCCCAAAATTCCTGACCAACTGGCACCAAGCCCTCTATTTGTCCTCTTGCCAAGGACCCCACCAATGTAGTGGGGCCTGAAATTGGAGGTGAGGAACTAGGGAGTCGTAGTCCTGGGGTCACTAGTGCACAGGGAAGAGGGCTGTGAGCTGCA
Organism: Mesoplodon bidens; assembly: GCF_964165515.1. Lineage (NCBI taxonomy): Eukaryota > Metazoa > Chordata > Mammalia > Artiodactyla > Ziphiidae > Mesoplodon > Mesoplodon bidens. Next base: position 38,458,019 of record NC_138178.1, read on the forward strand.
GGGAACAAGCTAAACCTGGCAAGCTAGAGTTCTGACACATGGTGCCCTCTGAGACTATTTTCCTTTTGTTATTCTTCAGCTTTTAGGACGGTCTTGTTGGAAAGTCCCAGTTGGTTTCTACAGCTTACAGTAGAGCAGGGCTAAATGACCATCATTGAAGAGGAGCAGTGCCACCCTGAGGCCAGAGTGGGAACTGCAGCAGGAATCATTGAGTGATTCCCAAGGGGGCCGGCGTCTGCGAGCCTGATGCCCCAGATCTGCCCCTTCCTGATTCCACAGCCACAGCTACATTAGAGGTTTTACTTTTTATTTTCTTACCAAAAATATCGGTTTCCTCATGGAAGCTCCCC